>NC_056546.1:23157220-23460090 GCF_910596095.1 Thunnus maccoyii | reverse complement strand
CAGGAAGGAAGTCCACTCCTCACTTCTTGGCACTGGCCAATCCCCCCCCCCCCCAAAAAAAAACATTGTGCCACTGCGATAATACTTGCATGTATACTTTCTGACTGCAGTCCACTCCACCCACACATATTTCTAATATGCATGCACACACACTCCTGAGCAGCCTTCCTGTCTTCTCTGCAGCACGCAGCATTCTTGGATGCAAAACCACAACGCGATCTGTCACAGATAAAGGGTGGTAATGATGTGTTAAAACTGAGAGAGACAGAGTTCTGTTGCTTTTACATGCTGGATATAAGAGTCATTTATTATTTGTGTTGATGCTGCACGATAACTGTGTAGTGAAGGTGCATTGCATAGAGCAGGTTTAGAGAGTAGTTAGAGACTGCTTAGCCTGAGGATATGTTGGCTTTGTTGTGTTACTGCAATGAAATAATCATTCAGAGCACACATCAAGAGTTTGTGCATTCCTCTGCTGCAATGAAGAACTCGGAGCAGGATGTGGTTGAAGGCAGTACACAAATGGTTGAAGAGAATCGTTTATGCACTATGTAAAGAAACATCTCACAGCTGTCTTTTTTGGTTTCCTGGATGTACATAAAGGCACGAGCAAAGAATCTGACAGTCTTGTGAGGTAGAAATGGCCTTTTCACTGCAATTACTGGGTAATGATACTACACAGCAATAGTCAGTGGTGGTTGGAGGAGTGACCTTCAGTATATACTACAATTCAACCTGAAATATGTGAAAATGTATACCCTCATTCCTCCCAGAGCCAGTCTCTCTCTTGCTCTATTTCTGTCAATGATAGATGCAAGGTTAAAAAGTGCACACATACACACACATGTTAAGTTTCAACACTTTACCAAGTTTGATGGCAAAAGACATGTCACATGAGATCCTTTATATATTGGCTAGTATCTCTGGCTGTAGCTGTCTGGGAGGAACAGGCAATTTAACTCCCACAGGAGGTTAGTATATTTATTTTAGCCAGTAGACTATGTACTGTCTCACAGTATGAATACACAGAGCAGGAAACATACTGTGCTGACCCAAAATGCACAAAACCCCGGAAGCATGTAGTATGCAGAAATAGGACGTGGGAAGTTGTTGTCTTTTGGCAGCACTGTAGCTTTAAATCCACATTGAGATATTAAAGAAGTTGTGATAATTTGTTTTTGCACTGTGGTTATTTGTGATATGACTAGTGGTACCAGGCAGGAACTTCATCACACCTAACTTTAGCTAGGAAATCTTTTGAATGGAGCTGTGATTTAACTAGCAATTTCCTGTTTGAATATACCCTGTGATATCACGACAGTACTTTTATGAAACGTAAATCTGCCATATCTAATCAATTAAAACAAAGCTGCAATGAAAAAGTATAATGTACTTGTATTAGTATAAATAATCTATTTTATCATTAAAACCTTGTTGGCCTCTAAAGTTTTTTGTCTTAATTTTGTTGTCTTCCATTAATATGTCATATTTCATGTAGTTCATCTAGTTGCCACTGCGATCAAAATAAACTAAACATGTGACTTTAATATTTTTACTAAAATAATCCCCTCTTTCCTCTGGATTTTCTTTGTCATCTGCAATACACACTGGGGAATTGTGTTCCCTGAGTTGTAATTCTGAAGCAGTTCCTGTAATTTCCACTACATACAAAATGCCCCTCCTGTAGAATGATTGTCAGACTTTAACCCAAACCACAGTCATACCCCCAAACTTTATCATCTCTAACCTGGTAGAACTTGTTTTGGCTGTTAAATATTCGGAGAGGAAGCACTAGCTGAAAGGTCTAACTTAGGGAACTGAAACTGCTATATGTTTTACATTCTTCATACTTGTCTTTCCTCTCTAGCCGATGGCGAGATGTCTCATGCCTATGCTACACTGGGTGTTTCTGCCCCCCACCTGTACTACACCTGTCCCGAGGGAGCAACTGTCAAAATGTTGTGTGCCCAGAGAGGTGCCACCATGTACGACCATGATGTCTTGAAACGCGCCTGGCTTTTCACACAGCACAGTGACCAGCACTGTTCAGGACGGCAGGGCCCACGCGGTACTGTCATTAACTCTCATTCCCACAGCCTGCCCCCTGGGTTGCAATTTGGATCTACAGACAACAACTTCTGGGTGCTTCTGCAGAATGTGACGCACGCTGACCAGGGTCGCTACTGCTGTATGGTCCTAGACATCCGTGTGGAACATAAACACGGAAGCATCGTGCAGAAACCCCACAGCCACGTTCTACTCCAAGTGTCACCACGTAAGGATATTGAATTAATGGGTGTGAATGTTCAGTATATATGGTAAACTGAAAGGGGAAGAAGTTAACTTTCATAATCACAGTGCTAAGAAGGACAAGGTTGTTATGTTAATTTCCTTTATTCCATGAAATGTGGTCTGTGATTGCTCAGTGTGGCCTACGCCATTGTGCAAAAAGACCATTTGCTGTGGTGAAATGTAACTGTTACATTTAATGGGAAAAAACCCAAACCAATTCTATACTGTGATGTATGTGAGAAACAATGTATTTATTCTCTCTTTCCAGGGAGAAATGGATCTCAAGAGTGCACTGTCTGGGATCCCACGCCACCTGGAGGTATGTCACCTTATTCAAGCCTTCACGCCTCGTAGTTAAGAAATAAGTGGCCAGTTATTCAGTTTATTTAACTCACAGTCTGTCTTTTGTATCCCCAGGCTCTGTGCCAGTGGCCTTGGCTATTGCAGCCTGCATCTTGGCTCTGCTCTCACTGCCTCTTATTCTGGTGCTTGTGTACAAACAGAGGCACAACGCCCAGTCGAGCAGACGTACGTATTACTGATACGCACAAACAAGCACACACACGCATTTGTTTCCATGTCCACACCATGGGTCAAATATAAATCTCTCACTCCGGGTTGCCCATAGTGTTTTGTCCGTCACACATTTCCTGTCAGCGACGTGGATTAACTGTATTTCACACAGTAGGAAGCACATTCACACTCTATCTGTAGTGTTCCGCTCTGTTTCAATTCATTCACAATAGCCTATTTCCCGTTTCCTTTCTCCCAGGTGCACAAGAGCTGGTGAGGATGGACAGGTATGTTTTCCCACAGTCTGTCAGGCAGCTGGTCTCACGGACCATGGTCAATAACACACCTGCTCTTCAGAATAATAATACTGTGTACATGGATTTTCTACTATGTACTGGCCACACTGTTAACATTTTTTACACAATAGTTTCAGCCAAACAACCTGATTGGACCTAAACATGTTACATCTCTGCTGATTCATGCTAAAGAACAACAACATATAGCTTTATCATTGCTACATTTATTTTGATACATTATAAGATTACTGTACAACAAGAAAAGCTTTTGCTCAGAACATTGGTCCTTACTGGCATTTACACTGCATATTACTGTATGTTTTGTGCCACTTGAATATATTTTATGGGAAATCTATTAGTTTACTTTCTGATAAAAAGGGAGACTTTGTGGCCTACTGACAACATTTCACTTTTCAGAGAGTCTACATGTATTACAAATCACTAAATGAACTCAAAACATTTTGATACAGTATTAAATGTCCATTACTGACCAAGAAACACCAAGCATTGATTACTATAAGAAAACAACACAGACAGACATGAAACTTCTGTCTTGAGCAACTGATGAGTTGAAACAGTTTATTGCATCACATCTGCATTTCCTCCTAATCGCGATGATTTTCTTTCTTGTGTACGTTTATCTGTGTGTGTTCAGTGAGGCTCATGGCCATGAGAACCCCGTGTTTCTCGGGGGATCTCCGCAGATTAAGACGCGCACCGTTTCTCAGATCATGACCAGGCAGTCCTCAGAGACAGGACGCCACCTTTTGTCTGAGCCAGGAACCCCCTTCACTCCTCCTATTCATGGGGATGTGTTCTTCCCAATAGAAGGTAGGACACAAACACACACACACACACACATACACAAAGATGCTTATTAAACAGAATGAGACACTTAACTCATTTGGCACAAGCTGAGACATCTGACCCATTCTCTGTTCTGTTCATTTTCTGCCCATTAGCCTGGCTAAAACCTTCCTCTGACTATCACTATAACACAATGAAGTATGAGTAATCTCACAGTGAGTGACTTTCAGTTTAGGAGTGAGTGTAGCCATGGGTAGATTAGGCATTATTAACTAATTTCTGAAAGCATACACCTGACTACCCTCAGATTCACACTATTATATTTTCAAATGAAGTACAAAAGTACTTGGGACATAACTGTATTGCAGAAGTGTATAGTTCTGGAAATACGTGTTTCAAAATGTACACTCAGTATGACAAAAGACTCTGATGCAATCAAAAACCAACTAGATGTGCATTTTGCTGAAACATCCCGCATATGACGGAAGTGTTGGCGGAGTGACGCTCACGCTCTTGTGCAAAATTACATGTTCACACTCAGAAACAGCTGGTTTGAATCTGATGTGACTAAAAGAAAAAAAATTTTGCGTAGGGAGTTTAATTTCACTCCCCCACACAGCTGAAACCACTTGCTTATGCTGTCATCCTCTCAGTTCTTCTCTTGCCTCCCTCACAAGTCATTCTCCACCCATCAGCACTCTCATTTAACACTAATGGCCCCTTCAGCCGTTCTCTCTGCCTCAACTTGAAATAATACTGAAACATTAGTTACGGTGAAGGGGTTCAATCCTGAGTGTTTTTCTACCGATTCCCGGGGCACCTGTGCAGACATTCCGGGCATACTAAGGTGGATTGCCCCGTTTCCTGGTAGCACAAACTCAGATGGTACATGGGAGAGGAAAAAAACTTCACATATATTTTATTTTTCTGACCTTGGACAATTTAGTGTGCAAGAATTAACTAGTCTTAGAAATAGTTACTGGGGCTCATCCTTTGACCACAAACTGTATGTCAGAACTTGACATAACTTGTGAACACTGCGGTAAGCGTAAACAGGAGGTGAAAGTCAGCCACCCCCGGTAACAGTGCACTAATTGAGATGCTGCAGTTTTGCCTTATGTGCCCAAATAGAACTAGAAGCGTAATGTCACTAGTGGGAAAAGCTCTGCTTACAATAAGTGACAGATGGAAACTTCCGCTGCTTGATGGCATCTCAGATTACAGCTATGTCTCTCCTCTGGAGAGAGACACAAATATTGATAAAACCATCAGTGGTCCTTGAAAGAAAACATATCTTTTACATTTGACAGAGCTCATTTCCTTCAGAGGTCTACAAATGTTGTGCAGTATACACAGCTTGGTTTCATATCTGAAGTTTTCTGTTGCATGGATAAAAGTCACACTTCATCTTTTTTGACCCGCTGACCATCAACTGAGCGGAATTTAACTAGCAGCAGTTCCCTCTTCTGTCGCAACTCAGACTTGATGCCTCTTTGTTCCTTTTTTTTTACTGGGTTTCTATCTGAACTAAACTTATTCTAGAGAAATCTATCAGTTTCTGCGTATGGTGGCAGCACTCAGTAGGAAGATTTGAAAAAGAAATGCGGTCCTGTGTCTTTTGCAATATATGTCTGGCAGAAACAGAAAGCACAAATGTGAATGCGCAAACTCCCACATATCTAAATTTCCACGTCACCACATGGATGTGAAATGTGTATTTGTGCAGGTTGATACGTGTAGATTACCTGCTATCATCTCTATACTGTCACTGACCTGCACTTTTCTCTATTCCAGACACCATCCCTGAGTCTCCAGACTTGCTGCAGGTTTAAAGGGTGGTGAAACCTCCTTCATTGCTCTAACTGCTGACCTGGAAACAGTCCTGCGATTCTCTTCTTCTTCTTTCTACCTTCACAGCAATGTTGCCCTCATGGTCTGTCTCACAATTACCTCTACTGGGATTATCATCTGTACAATGTCTGGACTGCAGGAGGTATTTTTTATTCAGAAATTTGTTCCACCTGCAACAACAGCTGGGGGCCAAAAGCGAACTTTTGCTTTTGAGCACTTGTGTTGTGGCGGGTATGTAGCTGGGTATGTGTGTGACGCTCCATCCAAACGCTGACAACAGCTCGTGGACCAACAGGTGCCCTGGTCTGGTGGGGCCTGCTGCTTGAGACGTTACTAGGGTGTTGAGGGTAGGGTCCTGCTGTGTGCAGGTGCAGCATGTTAGGAGTGATAAAGCAGATCCTGTGGAAATTAAGGCTGCTTTCACACCCAACTTGTTTGGTGCAGTTCGTTCAGACAAACTCTGGTGAGTTACCTGTTTGGTTCAGTTCATTCATGTTGGTGTGCACACTGTTATTTGAAACCTAGTGCAGACCAAAGAATCAAACTTAAACCACCTGGTATATATCACAGATTTCAACATAATTTTGAAAGCAAAACTATTACAATCCATCTGCTAATAGTGGAAACTGTCAAAGAAACAATTTCCCACGTAATTATGCAAAATCATGTGGTAACCATTCTAACATGATATGCACGTCAACACATGAGTGTAGATGTATATATCTTTACACGTGAGAAAATGAAAAGGGGCCAAAGCAAAACTGTGCCATGCTTGTGTCCTGGCAATAAAAGTCATGTAGATGTATCACTTTCTGTCAATCACTGGAATAAACTTGGTTTTTACTCATTGATCCTTAAGTGTTAATGATGCAGGATGACAATCACCATAACTGTCAAGTGAAGGAGTTATCTGTCAGTCCGTGTAACTCCATGTGTCAGTGAGAAAGTAAAACTGACCAAAAAGGAAACTATCTGTCTTAGCTTCTCTCTGGTCTGGACCAAGTGAACCAAACTGAGGGTGTGAAAGTGAAAAAGCAACTGTCTCATTCCTGTCATTGTAATGAATGGCTCTAACAGCTTCATACCAAAGAGGACTCAATCGTCATGGAGGTCCCAATATTACTTGGTTTTATGGCATTATACTGTTGCTTGGTATCATTTCCAGTTGGCCTCGGCTTCTATCTCAGTTACTGTCAGCTCTGCTGCTCTAAATACTTCTTCCTTCCTGTTCTCTCAGAAATGCAGCACTTCACAGTAGCCTTAAATATTTTCATAAAATCATTAAGTGCTAAAAAATGTAATGGTTATTTTTAAATAGTTGTTATGATTGTCGGTCATGCTCATGTACAGTTTGATTATTAGATTTTTTTAAAATTTGAAATCGTTTATGTTTTGTTTATTCACATTTTTTTGAATGTAGCACAATACATTTTTACTTAAAAATCATCGTAAAACTGCAAATAAGTTTAATTGCTGCCCTCATGCAAAATTTGGCTTATAACATCTATTACTAGTTCTTGATTTTGTGGATTTTTTAAATGTGTTTTGATTTTATTGTTGGGATATGTATATTAGAGTTCTCTCTATTTTTGTGTGTGCAACGAGACTGTTAATGAGTAAATATTATTTAGTGTGGAGGAATGGCTTTGAAATGTTAACCAAACCATATGAAAGTAGATGTAGATGACAAAAAATGATCACAGAAAGTGAGACGATTGCAATGTTGTTATTGTTATTGTGAGGAACCACTGGTTGTTCTTTATACTGAGGTAAATATGTACAGTAGGTGCTCAGCGGATATCATCTCCAAATGATGTGTAGCAGGTGTGTAGTACAGGGTATTACATATGTATTTTGTTTTTGTTTTTCGAACATGTGAGTACTTTCATAAGTAGTCAAACCAAAGTCTTGTGCTAGGGTGTTGTGTTTTCAAATTTGCCTGTGTGTGTGTGCAGGTCTGGTTTAAATGTATGTGTGTGTGTGTGTGTGTGTGTGTGTGTGTGTGTGTGTGTGTGTGTGTGTGTGTGTGTGTGTGTGTGTGTGTGTGTGTGTGTGTGTAGACTTTCACGCAGTTTTGCAGCTGTATGTATGTGTTTTTGTGTTTTCTGCCGTACAAAGCTTGTATTAGATACATAGGCAGAACGCTGCTGTGAAAGCGTTTGTTCTGTATATTGCATTTAAATTGTCCTGGTTGTAGCTTGTATAATAAAGTGGAGTTCTTACACCTTGAAGTCCTGTGTCTAGTCTTTGAAATCATTGTTCCTTTTAACTGGCAGGTCTCCAAAACTATCACTATACAAGGACGTGCTACTTGCTGCCCGGGGACCCATTATAGACAGAGGAAGGTTGTTCCACTTGTGTGCCTCCAAAATGGTGCACACCAGAGGGAGACTGACATTGAGGAGAGAAAATGATAAAATAATGTTAGTATCTTGTTTTATAAGAAGACACAGAGACTGGTGCTTGCCATGTCCTCTCTCCAGTGCTGCTTCCACCTTTTGCGTTTCCTATGTATGTATCTTGTATGTGCAGGAGCTACTTTATTATAGGTTTGTACCATCCATGTCTTACTTGGTCTAGACAGGAGTTAAAAAAATGCAGGCCAAATACAGTACAACAGCTGTCAGTCATGTGGCTATGCATGGACCTGTGACACATACAGTGCATAACTCCTTCTGTATGCATGCAACTTTAGAAGTGCCTTTCAATATTGCAGATGTTTCTAAACAGGAAAAGAATTCATCGTCTTTTTGGATGTATGGCTTGTGGCTTTCCTGTTTACAAGCGAAGGTGTTTCCTGTGCCCTCACAGCTGATCTACCAACCATTAAATTTCATGTGTGGGCTTTGAAACCAGGAGGTCTTAATGTGTTTCATATCTAATATCTGGTAGAAATAGAGTCAGTGATCAGCTACACACATCAGTGCACAGGGTCCCCAGAATGAGCATATTGTTTAAGTCTGATTGTAGTACAATGAGTGACCAAAGGAGGGCATAATAGTACCCTAGTGATACTAAATCCCCTAAATGACCCACAACCATAATAAGATAAAATATCAAGAGAAAATGTCACTTGATTCAAGAAGATGACCTCATTACATGATGAGAGATCAAGATGGTTTTTGGAGTGAACTACTTGTTGCTGTTCTTTTTGTCTTACCGACAGAGGTGGCGTGCCATCATCTTCCACTGTGACAATAAGCCGATACTCTTGCTGGCGCTCACGGTCAGGAGGGGCTGGCCGTGTCACCATCTCTCCTGTTACACGATCCATGCGGAAGGTTAGGTCCTGGTTTCCAGCAGTGATGTAGTAAAACAGCATAGCGTTGGGACCGATGTCCTTGTCTGTAGCCATCACTCGGAGGACTGACGTACCTCCTCCAACATTCTGCAATTTACATCATAAAAGAAGCATCAATTCAAATTGCCTGCTGTAGAATAAACAAAAACCTGTGACTGCATGGTGACATATTATTGTGTCAACTGAAAATCACCGCTCATACCAGTAATTATTCAACAGTGACATTGTTAAGCTTCGGGTCAAGGACTAGATCCACACTACATTCAAGGAACATGCTACATCACAACATGCTTCATGTGATGTGCTAGTGTGTCTCCCACCTCGCTTATGCTGACGTTGTATCCCCTTTGGCTTTCAATAACAGGTGCATTGTCATTGACGTCCAGGATGTTGACGGTGAGGGAGTGGTCTGTCTGTCTGGGAGGTGAGCCATTGTCTATGGCACGCACCTGTAACAACATACACATGCTCTGCTATGTACTAGTATGTAAGCCTGACCATGCATTTGGACACAGCATAGAATCACACAGAGGGCAAAGAAATCAAGTATATGTCCGTCTTCTTTGGTGCTTGGTTGAAAATAAATCCAAGTTTCAGGGTGCTTTTCATTTACATAAAAAGATAAACATATAGATTGACATGAAAATACTTTGATATGCTCAGATCATCTCAAAGCCTTAAAAAAACGACCACACATGATTTTTTATATTCCAGTGCTCATACTCAAGTTACTAACAAGTGACTACTAGTCTACAATAAACATTCAGTGTCTGTGTGAAGGTTGTTTCTGCACTGAGGTTAGAAATCTATTGAGTTACGGTTATAGTTTAAGTGTTAGATGAGTTAGATCAGTGTGAAGCTCATAGGCTCATATAGAGAACATCTACCAACTCATTGATGAATAACAACACCATTCGAATGATGTCTTAAAGGCAGTGAAAATGTATTTTCTCTGTCACCTTCTTACTATGAGTAATGTCCAATGAAAACACTAATTTCTGAGGATGATTAGAGATGTTTGTATAGAGTGCATTTAGAAAAAGGTGTTATGTAGTCATGAAGAATGTAAGAGGTATGTGATAAAAGATCTCATGGATGAAAGTAGGTTGCTGTCTGACCTTTAGTAGGTAACGGTCCACTGACTCTCTGTCCAGAGGAGCATTGACATAGACCTCCCCATAGGTGTGGTTCACTGTCTTGATCTTGAATACATCCTGCATGTTGCCTGCCACCAGAGTGAAATTGACCTGAAGGAGATTGAAGAGTCACAATGAGAGAGACAAAGAGACAGGGGGGGAAACAATGATAGAATGAAAATGTCACACTATCAACAGGTTGAGTCAGCAACACTTATCATAAACAGTTGTATTTGGCAGGTTCTGAACCTTGAATAAATCCCAGCACATGCTGAAGAATCACAACTAAGACTCACATGGAGAAACAGAACATGACTAAGAGCAGACACATATCACTAAGAAAATATACAAAAAACACGTGGGAAAAAATGCCGCTGCACATATGAATAAGACAGAAAATTAAGAAAAAAGAATTCATAAACTAAAACAGGAGGAGGCTGGGTTGACAGAGAGAAAAAATTGCACAAGCCGGGTGCAACTGAAAGGAAAAATAAAAACTTGAAGCGGTATGGAGGAAAAAATGTGGTTCTAGCAAAATAAGTGGATCACTTTGCTGAGATGTCAAAATCAATTGGAGACTGTTTAGACAATCAGTTGAGCTTCAAGTTTTCATAAGGTAATAATCTGCTTAAAGGTGAAGTGAATGTTTAGAGTACTCACACATCATATGAAAAGCTGCAAAAACCAAAATGAGTGAAGCATAACATCTGTGTCATATTTTGTTTTGGGCGGTAAAGCAGCAGAGAAGATTTCCTGTTAAATTAACAAAGTCAAACGCACTGTAAAGGCCTGTCTTCATGGTGATGTAATTTCAGTATTTATACTGTTTATAAGTTTATGAAGTTAATGATTAGTGATAATGATCAATTGTTGTTAAAATGCCACATATAGGACCCTCAAACTTAAGTTACAGATTTAGTTAAATCTGTCTGAGCCCTTGTTTGTCCCTCTTTCTCTTTCAGTCTCACCAGTCCATTCAATCCAGCATCTTTGTCCCTTCCCAGCACTACTGCCACTCTCTTCCCCATGGGTGTGTTTTCCAGGATGTCCACTGAAGTATCAGATGTGATGTCAAACTCGGGACTGTTGTCATTCTCATCCAGTATGGTGATTGACACCTGTCGAGAGGTAAGATCAAATGTAGGCCCTATAACTTGCCAAATGATATTTTTAAGATGACTAAAATAACCAAAACCCACTGTAAAAATACGACATAATCACTTCACATACTTCAGATGAACACATTTTATGCTGTGCTTTAGCCCTATAAAAAGATCAGAGCATCTTACCTTCTGCAGTTCCAATGAGAGATGCAATGAATAAAAGAGGAATGCCATTAAGCTTTCTACAACGGAATAGACACAGCATCCACTGTAATAAATTGCACATGAAAAGATGAGTAGGAACATAAAATTCAGAATGAAGCACCGTACCACAGTGGAGTCCTTTTTAGGTCCTCCATCATCTGCTACAACAGTCAAGGTGTACATATCTCCCTTCTCTCTATCCAGCAGGCCTGTCACTGTGATACGGCCCTGAAACATTAAACACATCAGCATACACTGTATCTCCACCTCTATAAAGATTCCATACAAGATAAAAATCTTCCCCATACGACAGACACGGAGCAAGGACAGAGACATAGAAAGACTAACAAGTATCATAAAAATCTACCAAAAAAAAAAAGAAAAATCCCCAATTTCTCAACTATCAAAGAAACCAAATTACTTCAAAGCAAACAAGCTCTTTGATCAGTTGACAGTGAGGAAAAAGAACGCTAGCTTATATCACAAAGGAAGAGGTGTTATCGTGTCACACTGTGGTTAATGGATAAAAAATATATTTGACGGAAGGTGGGTGTAGCCTCTGAAGTGCACAAAAAACAGGCACGTACATTGTGTTCATATCATCGATGACCTTTCCCCCACTGCTCTCCCACTCACCGTGACGCTGTCTATCTTGAAGAGGGCCAGAGCTGCAGGTGACGTATCAGGGTCGAATCTGTAAGTCAGCTGGTTCAAGTTGTCGGCTGACTGGGCTTGCACCTGAACCACCTCTGTCCCTGTGGCAATGTTCTCACGAAGCGAAGCCTCGTAACCGGCTGAGAAGAAGGCCACGGCCTCATCCAGCTCATTAAGTAAAGTGACATAGACGGTGCAGAAGCCTCGGTGGAAAGGCGGGGCCTGGTCAGTTGCTGAGACATTCATCAGATAGGTGGTCTTGGTCTCGTAGTCTAGGTAGTCCACGGTGGTTACCAGGCCGGTGCTTACATCCACCTCAAACTTGCGGTCTGAGCCGGACACAAGTGCGTAAGCCACAGCTCCACCATCACCTGAACAGAAAGAGGAAGGGTGGTTGGTAAGGAAATGCATGGATTATTTACAATAACTTTAACAACTATGAGAGTTTAAAGTAGTAACTTTGGATATTTTGGAATCAACCTGAAAATCTTGTAACAGTGTGGTATTTTAGCTATAGTTACAACACGCTAACAACCTCCTTGTGTTTTGTTTGTGTTTTATGTTACAGTGTTGTCAACATTTGGCTCTGTTGGCTAGCCTGTGTTTATTTTAAGTTCAGGCGTGCTTTACTGTTTTGGAAAATGTCTGTCACAGCACCAGATGTGTCATAATGTATCTAAGAAACACTTTACAGAACAGGAAGTGAATAGAGGAAGTGTGGATGAGAAGTAGCGATTTAAAGGCCAGATACAGTCAACAAGGTGTAAAAAGTTATGGTTAAGAGGTGTCTCTTTCTCTTTCATTCTGAGGATAAAACTAAAGGGTCGACAAGAACTGACTTCATGCTCTGCTTCCTCTGCTTGCTTCTGCTAATTGACTTAACTAACACCTATCTGAACTCACCAGTGTCAGGGTCTGTGGCGCGAACCACAATCACAGAAGTGCCAATGCCAGCAGTCTCCCTAAGGCCCAGACGGTTGTATTGTTGCTGGGTAAACACTGGCACCTCGTCATTGGCATCATCCACATATACGATCACCTGCAGGGGAGGACATTTGAAGCTATACATCAACTTTACATATTAACTTTGAGGAATACACTCTTTGGGAAAGGGGCTTGGCTATTTTCTCTTAAAGGTTTGGATCTTCTGAGGACTGCACTGCTGTCACACTTCAAAAAGCAGCCACATTTTCCTTTTAATTTTAAAAATCTTCATGCTCTATAGTAAAAAGCACAAATGACTTCAACACAAAATATGCTAAACAATTTTTTATAGCATCTACACTGGTCGTGTCCACCCCCCAGCTACCCTCCCCTTCGTCTCCCCGTGTCTCCTCACCCTCACAGAGCTCCTCATGCTGCCCTCGTCACTGTTGAAGGCCTCCACTTCCAACACATGGGAGCTGCTGGTTTCTCTGTCCAGAGCCCTGAGGCCTCTTGTCACCAGCCCTGTCTGCCTGTCTATGCTGAACAGATTGTTACTGTTCCCTGCATGCATTCATTCACAATTCGTGAGCACACACACAGGAAATACAAGAAAAGAGTGAAGGAAAGTGAGACAGAGTATAAGACATTTCAACAAAATGCACATTTTTAGCAAAACATGTAATCTAGTCTCATGGTTTGAGTAGTTTCTCCAGAAGCATTTGCCAACTGGGTGAGATAATTTCACTCGCCTCCAATACAAGCTGTGGCTGTGATTTGCCGTCTACTGCTTCAAGACAGTTTTAAAAGAAGTGAAATTGTATTGGAAAAGAGAGAAATGAAATGATTATCAGAAACTTGATATGGAAACTTTTTGGGGGAATTTCTTGCCTGCACCTACAGTATATTGAACAACTGATTCAAAGACACCACCGTCAGTTATTTTAGTAATTGAGTAATTTTGCGCAGCATGTGGGCACGCTCGCTCAGTGTGTTGGTGAGCATGGAGACAATGTATGTAAATGCCATCTGGGAGGAAAATTTAAGCACAGTTACCAGTGAGGATTCTGTACAGAACTCGGCCATTTTCCCCCTGGTCTGCATCTGTAGCTTGTACCTGTGCAAACACAGACAAGCAAAACCCAACACTTACATAAAATAACTACAAGGGGACACCAGACATAACAAAAATCTACAACAACATGGAAACACAAACCATCCAGTAAATAACTATTAATCTCTCTTTATGACTGGTACAGTCATTTTGCAGTCTGGCCATGGAGAATGTTACAATATTCAAGAACCACTATACTGCAGCTGCTATCATGAGAGACTTGAGAAGATGGATTTGGTTACCAGTGATCAGAGTCCGTTGTTCAGTTGGATGTTGAGTGTTTACCTCTCCGGTGTGATTATCCCATACTATTTCACATGATAAATAGTACATTTCACTCTATTTTTTATTGATCAGATGGTTTCCTCCTTCACCACACATCCACTGTTGCCCAGTGTGCTGTTACCACAACAACGCCAGCATGGCTTGGCACTGAGTACCTCTCTCTCTGTGTTACAGGCAGAAGGCCAGAAGCAGCTGAAAACCCCAAAGCCAGCACAGACAGCATGGCTCCACAGTGTACACAGATAAATAGTGGAGCATGCTGGGCTGCTGGTGAATGGGCCATGTCATAAGACTGACTTCTGAATCCAGAGAGGCACAGAGATGCTGGCATTGGATAAGGCTGACTTCATGTCACACCCTGCTCCTCTGTGGATTTGTCAAAACTTGTGGAGGTGCTTACAAAGTGCATATTCAATTGCATACAGACACACACACACACACTCAAGACACTTAAACACATGTACGTGCACTCAGGTATACACAAATACAGACACACACACTCTCACAGTCTCCCTCTCTCTCTCTCTCTCTCTTGCCCTGTGTGTCCTCTTTTGCTCTCTCTCGCTTCCTATGTGAAGAGGGGCCCAACTTCAGTCTCATTAGCTTTATAAAGAGATGTGGAGAGGAGAGGAGAAAGAGGAGGAGAGGGGAGGGGGTGAAGGGAGAAAAAAAGAGGCTGGGGGGTCAGATTGGTGAGTGATGAATAGGGTATTACACAGCGGACTGCACCACTTTGGCCATAAATGGGGGTGTATAAAGTGTAAGACTACCTAGCAGAGCCAGATGTTGTAAGTGTAAGCATGTGGAGTGTAAGCATTGAGAGATTATTCACTAAGCCTCTGCGTGGCTCAGAAAACACACTTTTGTCTTTGGCTCCCTGGCATTAAAACAAAAGTGAGGTATTTCAACCGTGATGCTGTTACCCACATTTTACCCCCTTTCCCTCCTTGTTTCCCTCTTCCTCCCCAGCGTTTTCCCCTCTGTCTCTGGGAAAGAAGCAGTTTAAGGGGGGAAAAACAAGTGTGTGGAGCCAAGAAACAGGTCTGACCTCAGTTACTGGGACTAAGCAAGGTGCTGTTTTAAAGAGTCTCTAAAGTGTGGGAGTGAGTATATACTGTATTTTTGAACAGTTTTATTCCAAATCACGACAGGTTCAATATGAGGAAAAATGTGAATTGCTTGGTATTTTAGAGATAAACATGGTTCAAGTCTTAAGGTCCTAAGAAAGCTAAAAATCTCATTAATGTCTGTTACAATATGTATTGCATGTCTGCTGTTGAGTCTATTTTTTGGAATGAAACTCCTAAAATCCACATTTCGACAGGAGAGCTGCTTGACATGTGCTTGAGTAACTACACATTGTCTGTAGGAGTATGTGGAAACTGCTGTGTTTGCATTTGGTTTAGTATGATTAGGACTTATCTGGCATGTGGATGTGAATATTAGCAAACAGGTTGCACATCTGACATCTATGAACTGTTATTATATTCCCCATTCAATTTGTGCTTCCACTATGTGGATAATACAGAGAAAATATGGTGAGAAATACCATAAATCAGAGAGCAATCGAGAGGCAATGAAATAAAAAAAAAATCGAATATGCTTTTGCGAGTGTGCTACTGAGGAATTACTGGAAAACTTGTGAGCGCACAATTGATCAAACTTTACAAATGTGAATAGGTTAGACAAAGTGTG
Organism: Thunnus maccoyii; assembly: GCF_910596095.1. Taxonomy (NCBI): domain Eukaryota; kingdom Metazoa; phylum Chordata; class Actinopteri; order Scombriformes; family Scombridae; genus Thunnus; species Thunnus maccoyii. Next base: position 23,443,915 of record NC_056546.1, on the reverse strand, counting down.
CTCATAAAGAAGTTAGGAAATGAGTTTCAGTGCTTCAAAACTAGCTGAGCAGTCAGATCTGGACGAGCAACAATGTGGTGTGATAGTGAGGGAGAGTACCTTACTAAGCTGCCAAGCTTAAGAGCAGCGCGTCTAATCATGAATATGTGCAGTACAAGCAACAGTATGTGTAGTGAGAAGGAAAGTTTGTGTTTGAATAGTTGTGAGTGTATGTGTGTACGTGTGCGTGTGAGGCAGCGTATGTGCTTGGAGGCGCTGACTAATGAACTGACTCTCTAACGAGCCATCTTGCTCCACTGGCCTTTTCACAGCTTTCCTGGCATTTGGTCTTAAAAATAATTTCACGTCCCAATGTGTTTCCCTTAAACCGATAAGCCATGCTTTGTCTCCGCTGAATTAAGGACGATGACATTTACAAATGTTACTATGCTGATGATGGGGGTGCAGAGAATGAGAGGGGGATAATTGGAGACCGGGGTAGAAAAGGTGGGGGGTGCCTTACATTTTACAAGGGGCATTTTAATAAACCTAATTTGTTTTACATTGAAGAAAGCCTGTCAAGCATTGACTGTTTTGTAGTCCTTGATTTAATAGCTACATAATTGCCGCAAATGCCAAACATTCACCGCATCTGCATGTGCATGCAGGCGTTTCTGTGCATATTTGTGCGTGTGTGTGTGTATGTGTGTGTACGTATAATGTAAGCCCTTGAGTATATGATCCCACTAAAGTGAAAATAAGCCCCCAAATAAATCTACTCAGCTTGGTTAGGCTTGGCTAGTGAGGCAAAACACGGCATATCAAGAGCGCTGCTGTTGTACTTTGATAGAGGCTGACCACACACACACATATACACTCAAAAACAACCACAAACATAAGCAGACAAACAGACACACACACACACATCCCTAGATTTCCGATCTGATGTTTCTTTCTCCATCCAGGGCCAAGACAACATGAATACCAGTGACCCAGGCTCCAACTTTACCCTTTCCTCCAACACAGAAAACATCACTCTGTCTAGCCTAACATCCACCACCATCTCTCCCACCACCCCACTCCCTTCATCCTATTCTTCAGACATCCATGACCCAGAATTCACCATCATGGTGGTGCTGGGCTTATCGCTGCTGCTGGCAGGGTTAGCAGCCTTCCTGGCAGTGTGCCGGCCCTCTGAACAGGACGGGGACTCTGAGGCGAGCTGTGGCCCAGGGGAGAGCTTGACCCATGGAAAAAGCCAGTCCAGTGAGCCCCAGCTCAAGGTCTGGAAGAGGCTGGGCTCCTATCGGCGTTCATACAACCTCTCCTTCAGAAGACCGCCGCATCGTAGGCCACACGAGCGTGAGAGCACGCATGCTTCCCAGTCTCCAGACAGACAGACAGCACAGCCAGAGACCAGCGTGGAGTCGCACGTCACTATGCCTTGTCTATTTGACTATGTCACTGAAATCTAACTGGAGGACTGCTTAAGGACTGACTGATTGCTTCCCCAAATCAGAGTTAAACTGCTTTTTTTATGTTGCAATTATCACTAATACCAGGTATGGGTAAATAAGATTTTTTTAGCATTTGTTTTAACATACTTTGAATGCTAGATGGATGAGGTTTGCTACAACATGCTTACAAATGAGGCAATTAAAAAGCTATGGAGCAGTGTTTATACATTTTTGTCACTGATCATTTTACTATCTATAGCAGACAGCATATTCACCAGGAGTGTAATGATTTAATCTAACAATGACTCCATTTGATTCTCTCAGGCAGGGTTTGATGAATCATCAAAACTCAAATTAAAATTTGATTAAATTCAATTTCTAACACAAAGTATATGAGCTCCTCAGATGTGAATTTTAAAAAGAAACTCACTTTCAAGACCAAGTTAAGGCCTCAAATGACAGCAGCTCAGTTAAGTCTACATGCTATTTTCAACAATAGTGATTTATGAGGAGGGAATTTTCTCCAATCACATTCAAAGTCTGGAGACAAGTATCATTCCTCTAAATCACTCAGCTAATTGCTCTGCTGCAGTAAACCACATCCATCTGGTAATTCATGTGCGTTAAGACAAACACTAGGAATTATTTTACAGTACAATTTCATGCAGGTCTCTGTTATTCCTGAACCTGCTGACAGTGTTATCAGATATGATGGGTTATCAATACTGAAAAGACAAATGCAACCTGAGCCAACTGATTCTTTGTGTTTTGTGATTGTTACATTAGAAAATAAAGTGACTTTAAAAAAAAAAAGACTGCTGAAGGTGCAGTATGTTTCTATATCTGTTAAGCAGTGTGTGTGTGTTTTCTACCTGAAGGATGCTGGTCCCTCGGGGCACACTCTCCAGTATGCTGGTTTCATAGCTATTTTGGAGGAAGATAGGTCTGTTGTCATTTACATCCTGCACTTCAACAAATACAGTTGCTGTGCCTGTCCTCCTGCTGCCTGCTGGACCGTTGTCTATGTGTAGAAACAGACACATTCACAAACATATCAGTTACAGTCATCCAGGTTTATGCTAATTTTAGGTATAACACTAGGACAAATGAAAGAGACATGGCGGTACCACATGAAAAAGCTGTAAATACAAAAGTTAGAAACCCATCCTTACAACATGTACACAAAATGGAACTAGTTATGTGTTAACATGTTACATTAAATTATTCATTAATCTTCAGAAAGAAATTAAACTTGTTTTAAAGAAGGAAGATGGGAATATTGTTGACTCATCAAAACTTGGGTCACTTTCAGCTGCTCGTGAATTAGGACAATATGTTTAATTCTGCTGTCTTGCACGGTTTAACATTATCTGCTTTTTCTTCTGTTGTGTTGCTTGCCCCTTGAGCAGAAGTCACCCTGACTATGGTTTTCAAAACAGGAAAACCTCAGAGTTTTTGTTCTTTCTTCTCAAACAGGAACAAAGGCAGTTGAGCAATGTCTGAAATCACTGCAGTTGTGCAGGCATCACTTTTTTTCCCCATCATTATACAAAGTAGAAAGGAGCAGCTTTGAAGATGACAAACAAAACAAGTGAGAAAACAAGCGCTATTATAACAAATACAAACACATACTGTGTAAGGATGAGAATGATAAAAAATGCTGGTTTGGTTTTCTATCAACACAAAAAAAAGATATGAATTCATGACACACCGATAGCTTCTACGACCAGAGTGTATGCTGCCTGGGTCTCTCTGTCTAAGCCAACCACTGTCCGAACAATGCCGTCTCTGAAGCCCACGCTGAATTTACCATCCTGATTACCACCTAAAAATACAAAACACAAATACATGTCCAAAATTAACTTACAGTACATTTGTAAAACCCACACATTCACTCACATACAGCCATAAACACTAACAGAAGCATGCAAGAGGAACTTACCTCACACACAAACTTACACAGTGATGGATGGATTGACAAAGGTGCTGTATGTGCACATATTCTGCGTAACTGTGTACAACTCTCTAGCCCAAAGACACACAAAACACAAAAACACCTCCAACTGGGACCTCTGACCTGTGATGAAGTAGCTAAGTTCGGCGTTGAGGCCGGCGTCGTTGTCAGAGCAGCTGAGCCGAGCTACAATGTGGTCTCTAGGGACACTCTCCTTCAGGGAAACATTGTACACGCGAGGGTTGAAGGTGGGCGTCTCATCATTTACATCCAGAACTAACCCACACGCACAAACACACAGACAGACAGACAGACGTGAGGACACACAGATAAATGTACATGAGGACAAATAAGGCAGCAGGGTGGTGCAGTGAGTAGAAAAACCATTGTTAAATCACAGGATTCAGGTTTTAGTACATGATCTGCACTTCTGAAGTTTGTGCTGTTCTCTGGCCGATCTTGACTTTCCCTGTAAAGTTATGTAATGTGAAACATATCGCTACAAGACAGTTTTTTGTCAAGTTGAAAATATTTCATTGCTTCTGACTCATCTGATCTATTTAAGAAATGCCAGAAACCCTTAATCAGTTTTTCCAATTCTTTTTTTTTTATCACGTTCACAGCAGTCGGACAATTAGTTTCCTCTTAGGGTTGTTCACATCCCACCAGCAGGTGGTAGCAGCCTTCTGAGCAGATTTCTGAGAAGTCTGCCATAATGAAGTAACTCCTTATGTCACTCAGAATCTAATCATACTGTGGCTTGGTAGTTTCATATGCAGGGTAATGTCAGACAGCACAGGGGAAATCAAACCCAATTTCTCATCATCATCAGCCACATTCGCAGACTCTCACCTGTGACGGTGAGGGTTGAAGTGGAGGTGCGAGGGAACTTCCCTGCATCGTAGGCTATAATCCTCAAATGGTACTGTCCAATCTGCTCTCGATCGAGGATTGCCGTGGAGGTGAGAATGCCAGTGGAGGTGTTCAGGTAGAAGTCCAAGCGAGGCATGCCCATCTGTAACGCCATTGTAATCAAACCATTCTTATCCTCATCTGGATCCTCCACCTGGACCTAAAAGAGAGAGAGGATGATAAGAAGAAGAAGAGGATGAGAGGAAGAAGAAGGGGCGGTTACAGGGGAAAAAAGGTAAGGGATAGTGGGCAGGAAGAGACAGAGGTTAAAAGATATAGTTTTGATTATTTCATGAAGGGCAGTGATCATGCATTATTACCAAGAATCTATATTTAAGTCATATTTCAAAAAAGCATCACATCAGTAAATCATTAATGTTGGTTGGCGAACAATACATAATTTACTGTATCATGCTGACAGAATGATCATACTCTATATGTCTGTCGTCAGTTATTGTTCAACTTGCCTGCTTGCCTAAAACTTTTTGTGACAAATACTCATAGACGCAGGGATTGTGTAGTGTTATAAATGTTCAAAGAACTGGCACCCTTGAAATCTTCAAAGGAAGATTTAATATCTCTGAATCCTTATCGTTTTTTTTTTTTTAAACTTTGTCATTCCTAATATAGACTGTGTCTAAAATTTACCTTAAAAACTGAGGATCCAATGGGCAGTCCCTCTGGCACTTCAGCCACAAAGGGCAGATTGATGAAGGTTGGGTCGTTGTCATTGAGATCTAGGAGGTTGACAAATACTGTGGTGCTTGCTGATGCACGCAGTGGAGGTGTACCACCTAAAGAGGGCGCCAGAGGGACATATAAAGACACACAAGCACATACCCCACATCTCATGGTCAGGAGAGTTTATTAGCCACAATAAAAAGTTTCATGGTCAACATAAAACTTGAGGAATGAGGCTTGAAGAAGGAGACTAATCGCTCAGAATTGAAAGCTCTCTACTGAGAATGATAAAAAGCTATTTAAGCTTGCTTACAGATGGTTTAAGTGTTTCATGAGTCAGACAAATTTACACACCGAAAGGCTAATACAAGTGCAAAGTGACATGGGTAACCCATCTCCCACACACACACTACTCACGGTCGACAGCTGAGATGATAATAGTCCTCATGAGCACTGTGTCCCTGGGGTTGGAGCTTTCCCTGTCTAGGGTTACCCCACTGGTGCGGATCTTCCCGGTACTGCTGTTTATGGTGTAGAAGGGGTTTTCTGGAACGATACTGTACACCACTGTCCCATTTTCCCAGTTGTCAGGGTCCACTGCCAACACCTGGACAAATGAGTGACAGAGGAAACCTTGCTAGATGTTTTATATGCTTCTTTCATTCCTACCTCTAACATTGCTTGGCTTACCATATAAATAATAATCCTCAAGTTACAAGTCAGAAGTGAGGGGAGCAATGAGGAGGTGAATTAGGGAAAGAAAATAAATAATCATAATAGTAATGATACTATGAATGAGGACACCCCTCCCATCCCCCCCTCCTCACCCGCAGAGCATCTGTCCACATGCATACCCCTTCCAACTGCTCTCACACATCAGTCAGCTAAAAGAAAAATGGTAACGTCTCTTTTCTGACACAAAGTGGCGATGGGTGATGAATGCCAGGAGCCCGGCTAAAACACTGGCTGATTTTTAAAGAGTTGATCAATTATTCAGTGTGCTGAGTAAAAACGCTGGAAACTGGTTAATTGGTCATTAGAGGAACAAAGGTTTTGCAGGTATTTAATTATTAAGGGGACATTGTAGGCAGGCATCTCAGAGGCCCATTGATTATCAACAGCACAGACAAAGGTAGGTGCCAGTTGAACTATCAATTCTGGCCTGAGCTGAGCACATTAAAAGATGGTGTGCAAATATATTAGCCTTGTCCATTGAACTGTAGCCCTGATCTGACTGCAGAGTGGCAGAAAAGAGAATATTGTTTTGAAATGAGATATTAGAGGAGGCTCATTGTGTGTGCATAGGTGCTGAATGCAGTAGTGATGGCGGGTCTAGGTCTAGGAACTGACTGGGCTGATCCTTGAACTGGACACAGCAACCAAATTCATCAGCTCGCTGGACACCTCCAGGACTCAGCGGGTGGCCTCTTGTCACCATGGAAACACTGGCTGGGCAAGGGCTACATAGGGGCCAATTACAGGACTGTAAGCCTGGGTGGTCCGATTTATTGAAAAATGGTCAGAGGGACGACGGTGTCTGTCCACTGAGCGTAGAGAGTCACATACAGTATGCATCGCACCGCTGGATGCACCGTAAATGAACTCAACTGAGGAATAGTTACAAGAGGGCAGGTATAAGTGGAAAATGTAGCAACATTTTAGCACTGCAACACTTGTATATCCTCACCATTTTTCCATCTCACTCTTTTGCACTGCAAGATGGGTTCTCGCTCTCCTTCTCTGCCTAGCAGCTGAATAATTTGCTATGCGTATGACTGCAGGCTACATTTTAATTAGCAATCGGACTCCCTTAATTACACTCACTGACGCCTCTTTAATTAATGGACAATCAGGGCTTAATTTACAACAACACGTTGCCAAAGACACCAGCAGGACAATGAGAGAGCTTGGAGGTAATATTAGAGTGTTTACTTTGTGATGACCTACGCAGTGATGGCAATTTGTCCATCATTAGTGGAGGAGTATGCATGTAAATGTACCCATCAACATGCACTGTTTTTCTTACATGGTATATCTCTAATAATCTTCTATTCCACTCTTAACCTACATGATCACTGATATATGATATAAAAGATTGTTGTATTATGCACACTCTGATCACTCTGTTTGTTCTGAAACCTAAGTGTTTTTATTAAAAAGCACAGCCTTTGCCTGATTCAAGTTTGCAGAGTCAGTCATCAAATTAAATCACAGAAAAAAAAAACAACACTCAAGGACACTGGTATTCTCTCTACATCAAATCTGCATACAAAAGTAGAGGCCAACATTTCAAATAGTTATAATGCAGATACCACCCATCCTGCTCAAAATGGAACAAATGCTAAGAATGATTATTCAAGTGTGTTAATTTGTGTTGTAGTTAGCCATCAGTAATTAAACAAGTTTACCAAGTTGGACTAGGTGCACTCACAGAGATAACATCAGTGTTTATCGGGCTCATCTCCACCACGTTGGCATGGTATGGCTCGTCCCTCCACATGGGGACATTGTCATTGATGTCCAGGATGGTGATGTTCACCTGAACAAAGTGGGAAATTGAGGTAAATGGGAAATGAGCTACTTATGATGTCAGTTATATACAAGACCTTGGACCTTCAAGGTTTAGAAGACAGACAGTCTTGTTCATAGTACAAAATATACATACAATAGAACTGACATGTCTGACATGTTTTTTAACTAAAAGTACTATTGATTAAACAGTGAGGAGGAAATTAGAGTTCTTTCTGTGAGCTGAAGGTGAGATCAGATGAATGTTGACTTCAAAGTAGTTACCGTGGCAATGCCAGTCTTCTGTTGTGGGCCCACCCCTCCATCCACAGCTCTGACAATGAGGATGTACTCTGACTTCAGCTCTCGGTCCAGCAAGGCTGTGGTGGTGATCTCACCTGAACCACACATGAAATCAGATCAAAAACATTTTAGAAATGCAACATCCAGGATGGCCACATGATTGGAGAGAAGTCATTTGAAAGCAACTTTTCATGCCAGGATGCATGGAGTGAAAAGTCCAGATGTAAAAATCTCAGATTTGCAATCAGCTCTTTCAAGTCACAGGACTGAGTGGTGCGAATCACATTATACTGTGGATAAGGCACAACCAAGACACAATGCATGTACAAGCAAAGAACTGAAGAGCTTAAGGAAGAAGACCGAAAAAGGTATTGCAGATCTAAATAAGCAGATGTGTAATATTGAAACCAAAAATTGAATCATCTTAAATTTCTGCCACATTTACAAGTATACTTCAAGAATATATGCACACACACATACACACATACCTGAGCGCGAGTTGAGACGGAACTGAGAGGAACCCTCCAGGGAGTAGATGAGTGAGGCCTGGCCAAACTCCCGTGAGGCGTCCAAATCAGTAGCATTCACAAGTAGCACAGTTGCCCCTGTGGAGGAGAGGGAGGGAAAGGGCGAGTAAGACAGAGAGAAAGTCACAACTCACAGAGCAGGAGAAAGAAGAAAAAAAAAATTAAAACTGAGAGACAGAGTCATGAGGAAAATATGTGAAGTCTAGTAAAGAGGAAAGACAGAGAGAGACGAGATGCAGAGACAGACTAAAATGGCATTCAGAGAGCTCATTTCTTCACCGCCCCCATCCACAGCTCAACTGATGGCATGGCAGTGAGTGGGTTTATGGATTAGTGGATTATCAGCTTGTTTGGCACAGGCCATATTTGGCACAGGCCTGATCAATACCCAGGCAGGCAGTCGGATGAGAGGCTAGCCAGAGCCGCAGGGCTAGCCCTGAGCTCTGCCTTGCAGCCCGAGCCTTAGGTCCCCAGCTTAGACCCAAGCACTTTAGCCATAGTCCCCTAAACCTCAGCCCTGGCCCAAACCACTCAGCAATGTGCTCCTTCAAATCAGGTCCGAGACACAAAAAGTGGTCAGCGTCTGCTGGAGCTCAGAGAGAGAAAGGAGCGGTCAAATATCTCATTTCCCTCTAGCGACTGGAAACTAATCTATTGTCTGGGATAAAAGAGTCCTCTGAATGCATGCATGAGAATGAATATAGCAGCCAGTGATTTGCCTTGAATAGTCAATATCCTGCATTTTGACTGAGCATTTAAAAACATTATGCAAAATCTAAACAAATAAGACAGTAGAGGCCAGAGGAAGAAAATAAAACATAAAAAAATACCCCCAAGAAGGCAGAGCTATTTGTTGAATATGCTAATAGTAAGGCAATTCCAGCAAGAGGTGACTGCATGTGCTACACAGTGTTTAAGTGCTGTATTGGGTGTGCAGAACAGAAAATGCATTCTAGCAACTTACCAGTAACCTAAAATGTATAAAGTGACTCACCAGCAATAATATTCTCTGGGATTTTGACGATGTAGGATGGTTTGCTGAACTCGGGTGGGTTGTCATTTTCATCCTGGAGGAAGGTATAAACATCAACAACTGCTCAATGTGCTAAACAATGAGAAAATGCAAATGCTACTTAAAAAGAGAAGAACTAAAAAGGGTTTGGAGCTGTCATCACACATTAGCACTGCGATTAACATATTTGGGAATTAAGGCATTAAGGAATGCAAAATGTTTTTAACAAAATGTTGTAGTGTACTGTAGTAGTAGTCATAGTAGTAGTGTCTCTGAGATGAGAGATGATTTAACTGAAGCCTCCAAGAACTTGGAACCAAGGTAGATATTAAAAAGAGGGCACATTTACATTGATAGGCGATAAAATAATTCCAGTCAACATTATTATTATTATTATTATTATTATTTTTTAGCCCCCTAAGTCAAATTTGTGTTTTATGGTATTGGATTATACAAATAAAATTGACTTGACTTGATTTGATTATTAATACCATTACCTAAAACAAAGGGTAATCAAGACCGGTAATTTGACTGCAACTTGGAACAATATCCACCATCACATGGACTTTCCCAGAGCATTTATATTTCTCACAACCTCCCACTCATTGACTCTCTTTCACATCAGCAGATCCAGTTGTGTGGCTATTCACAGAGAGGCTCCCCACTGTGTGAGCTGCCGAGAAATGTTAACAGTTTAACAACAGTAACTGGCAACATTATCTATCAGGCTCTGTGTTACACTGGAGCAAAGCATTGTGTGTGTGTGATTCTGCCAGCTACTGATAAACCCCTGCAGTGCGAGTCACGACACTGTGGAGGACAGCGGAGAGAGAGTGAGCGAGAGAGATAGAGAGGGGATACAGGATTGTGAACATCTCTCCCTGCTGGTTTTTGCATCCCAGCACAGATTTCTTCACTCTTTTTAAAGAGTATTTCTCCCTTATGTAGGATGTGTATAGATATGCCTACTGCCCTTGCATATCAAAGAATCTCCCAGCTGGATTCAATTATTCTACTCTGCCATTTCTTCTTTTATGAATAAAAAGTTACATGTATAATGAATGTTTATCAAGGGAAATGAGCTTAAGAGCCAGTAGAGATACTGTTTATGAGTTCTGGTTGCTCATTATATTTTTACTGCTGTATTTATAATATCTTGGCAAAGATCAACTAAACAACAAAAAGATTTACAAAATAACACCTGAATTACACTTTTATACAGAATACTCAACAGCATGTACACCACTTTTATATTGAAAATGGTTTAAATTAATATTATCAGGATCTTCTTGCGGAGTAAGATTCTCACAATACATAATCTAATAGTGATCAGATGGTCAGTTGGATAACTGCATGTTGGACAGCAAAAAACACTGTAGTCCAACACAGATCAAAAGGTATTCACAGCACCTATTGTATACAAAATTGAACAAAAAGCATACAAGAAACTAGCCACGAGCCTGTCAGCATGTGTCATACACTGGTGAGAATTGGACAGAGTGTATCCCTTCAAACTGTGACCACAAATAAAACATCTCATGTCAGCCGTGTTGAACAGGCAGACATGATCTCCTCACTGCCTTAAACTAACATCTGACAAAGGTTTAAAAAGCTATGCTCAGCACAGACAACCTCCACACTGATCTGTAATCAGACACGGATCAGAGGGTATTTTCAGTGGCTCAGATAGTGGAGAAAATATGGAAAAGCATTATATATATAACAAATGTACTGTGAGACTGTCAGTGCATGACATCATGACGTAGTCTCTTATTCCATATAACATTTACACTCTAAATGATCCAATGTAATCTAAACAGGTTGCAGGGAAATGCGAAACAGAAAATATGTGCAATATCTTTGGGGAATTAGGACCAGAGTATCTTGTTTTTATGTTTGTTAGTTTGTTGGGTTTTTTTGTCTTTTCATTACATTACATTCTCAGATTCACTGTGTGTGTGAGTAGACTGCTCTAAACTTTTTCCAGTGCCTTAAACTAAGACATTTAGCGATAAGCATGACAAAAGGAACCAAACCAAAAGCACAGATAGCTGCACAGTCTGTGATATAATGGTAAACAAAGCTGTAGTCAGACATGGATCAAAAGGTACTCAGAATAATTCAGACAGTGAGAAAATATTGAAATCCAATATGTAACAATTGTGTACAATTTTTCAGAGTCACACCTGAGGGGAACTTGAATGAAAAGATTTCTGTAAATGTTTGGAGGTTGTCCCTTTGAATGAGGGGGGACTGTGAGGATTTTAGGGTGGCTGCAGCACCAAGAGAGTCATTAAATTCTTCCTGAAAAAACTCCACACCTGACGATATACAAAAAAATGTGAATTAAAAAGATTATCAGCAAAGAGTAAAAAAACCCATCAACAAACATGTTTTAGACCCTATTTTAATCGTGCAAGCACAACAACAAATACAAAGTGATGGAGTCTCCAAGCACACCTGCTTTTGGTTCATGTATGTGCAGCAGTGCGAAGTGCAAAAGGGCTGGGTGAAGTGGAATATAGATGGGAGGGTGTGCTGATTGATAAATACACTCTCAGCCTAGTCATATCATGGGTCTCATAGTTCTGAAACAGCTGTGCCAATCACAGTGAAACATGACAACAATCACTCAGCAAATAGAAAAACCAGGAAATCATAATGCTGTCTGGATGTTGCAGAGTGCCATGACATAAACACACATCATTACAGGCAGGGCAAATGGTGCTGATTTTTTTACAGTTATTAGTACAATAACTATATGAATAAATACTAAAAAAAATGTTTGTGGAAGCTGTTTACACGATCAGATCAATTCAACACTATTTCAGTCATAATTCTACTGTATCTCACTTCACAAATGGTCCTATTTGATGTGACACAACAGCAGTTGCACATTAGAAGACTAAAACAAGAAATGCCAATTTTGGAAAAAAAAAAAAAAGTTGGAAAGAAGGAAATGATGCACAGGATTAAAGAGCGCTGGTAATCTGACATTTTGTGCATAAAAAGGCAGAATAAATTATGACCGACCTGATGTGTGTGGAGGTGTGTGTGGCTATTTTGTAGCAGCAGTTAAACATGATTTTTGTCTAGGGTGATTTAAATGCATCTATTGGTTGGAGAGTGTTTAATCAAAATACTTGATTTACATTTCAAACATTATTCTGTTATTGTCGCACATTTGCAAATTCTGAGGTTGGCCTTGATCACAGTATTTACAATGAATCTTGATACCAGTGTGCATGAAGATGACTCAATTATACGCAGAGCTGGGGGTGAACATAAGGAATCAATTTGCACCCTGTAGAGTGTTAATTACAAGTTAGCTGCTTGGATGGTTGCTTATTACATTCTATTTACTTATTATTTATATTCTATTCATCAAAGATTAATTAAAATTGATTTAATGTTATTCTACTTGTTTTTTTTCCAAACAGTAGCTGTGGCTCATTGAAGCCTGAGAGTCTGAGGAAATTCAGCCAAATACTCAACCAAATTATTTCACTTATTTGGAAAAAAAAAAAAAAGATCGGATGAGTGTTTAGGATAAAAATAGTTAGGTCTCCAAGTTTTCATCCTAAGGACCGCAGATATACTGGTCCCACTATCATCATTATATCAAAGAAAGCAGATCTGTATTTATGTCTATAACGTGTCTACATTGTGTACAGTGCTTAAGGACTGTCCCAGCTACTGAACGTGCTGAATATTGATGATAAATCAACTGACTTGAGCTCCTCTAATTTTGGGCATGTGATGAATTCAAGTCCCTCAGGCAACAGAGTGTGAGCTGGGGTTCTCAGTGGCAAAATGAGCACATGCTCTGCTGGCTTTGGGATTTAGTCAAACTTGCCTGTCCTCAGTGACCTCTAAAATGGAGTAACCCTGGAACTGCTGAGATCTGACTTTGAAACAGTTTTTGATTCTGAGAACATTAAATCGACGTTTTGATCCATGTGAAAGCCAGTATCACCTAGTATGACACTGAACATTAAACAACATAAATTAGCACATTTACGTCAATGCAAGGAATAACAACAGTGGAATGATTTGAACTTACAGGGAAAACTAGTCTGCTTTAGCATTGCTATACTGTGCTATATATGGATATTGTTATGGTTGCAGACTGCTCATGTTTATATTTTGGTAATGTTCATAGATTGATGGCTCTACAGATGACAGGGATGTCAAAAAAGGCTAATGTACTTGCAAAGTACTGGCCTGTCTCTGCAGTCGCTGTATTTGAGGAGGCACTGTTACATGCACCGTTTAGAGTTATTGTGTGTCATGACAGGGCAAGAGTCCGGACAGATGTTAAATAAATTCAATATTTATGTTCTGTTTTTGATGTGAGCATACATCAAAGTACTAAAATGTGTGTGTGCATTTTGCAGGGTTGTACTTACAATCACCTCCACTGTGACAGGGACAGTGCTGTTGAGGGCTGGGTTTCCTCCATCTTTGGCCATCACTGTCAAATAGATCATCCCTTTGGGAACCTGCTCATAGTCCAGAGGCCTGATCACACTAATCACTGGTGGTAAAGAGAAGAGAAATGTAAGGGTTTTTTGCCTTATTTGTAACTTCCAGCAACATCATGTACACTTAAGTTAGGAAAGTTGTTGGTCAAATGGCAAACAAGCAAAAATTATATAAGCATAAACAGGTGTAAAACTCTATTCAACAACTTCAAATGTGAGTTTAGCTAGTCTAAACATCCAGTACATCATTGCCCACCCACACTGGTAACTGGTATGCCCAAACATATGTTACCTGCGTAGCCTTCCACCATGATGATGCTGAAGTAATCAGGAAAGGCCGAGATTGAAGTGATGGTGTATGTCAGGAAGTTATTCGGAGGAGAATCCTCATCTGTTGCCTGTGGGTGGCCAGACAGGGGTGTGAGAGTAGGAACTGGGAGTGTTTTTAACATATGCCTCAGTGACAGTCAGAAGTCCACAGAGAGAAGTTTTGAGTGAGTGAGACAAGAAGACAGACAGTGTTGCAGGACAGATGCTTAAAACCTGTGTGTTTACACAGCATGAGTGTGTGTGAATCTGTGCATATGTGTGCAGCCAGGAAGCTGTCAGTCACTGACAGCATGTTATTGGACAGATTAAAGCTGATTTTGGCTATTAGTAGCACAGGCGTCAATACTGGATGAACACCAACCGAGCCAAGACAAGCCAAGCAGGCAGAGGACAGATGAAACTATACTTTGTAGGGGTAATCCACAACAATGATGACACCCCCTCATTATTCTCCAGTTGGCAGAAACTTAAACGTCATTCCTCCGGCTGTGAGGAGAGTCTACTGGGTCCTCACCGGCATCGTTAAAGGCTGGACAGGTTGTCAAAAACATTCACTTATATCTCTCCGTAACACGCATATGTCTACTCTTTGATTTAATGCCAAAGTGTTGAGTAAGCAATATCTTTCTTCCCCCACAACTTCCTAAGCTGTGCCTCTCTATACCAGACTGCCTTCCTATATCAAATTTAAACTAAAAGTTTCATTTTAGGCAGTCGTTTACCACTCAGAAAGGTAAGAAGAGTGGAGTGCAGCAAATCAAATAGATGAGTCGCAAAGGAAGGAAAGGATAATAAGTGTAGAGAAAATGAAAAAAAAAAAAGGTGTGAGAGGTATAGCTGTTAGAAAGCATAAGTATTGCTCTAGGAGACACAAACCTCCCAGGCATTGTTTGGAAAAAGAAAGAAGCAAACAGCAGAAAAGCCTCTCTTTGCTTTGTCTCTCAGCACGTCCTCTTCTGCTATCTATTTCTGTCTTGGGTGTGTGCGTGTATGTGTGTGTGTGTATGTGTGTGTATGTGTGTGTGTGTGTGTGCGCATGTGTGTGTATAGTAGGTTCCAGGGCAAATCGCTGACACACAGAATTGTACAACTGGGTTCCCCGTTCCTCTCGGGTAGCTTATTAATATCAGCAGCGTTTAAGGTTAGCTCAGACTAATCAAGCACAGTGAGCCAAGCGTTGAGCCCAGTCATCAGCTGAACTCCCTCAATGTAAACGCAAGCCACCACAGTGCACTGTGGCAGGGTAAGCCACCACAGTAACCACTGCCACAAGGGACATAATAGTGTTTCTCTCCAGGGCATAATCAAAGGAAACGCTGAGCCATTAGTTACCATTGTGCCTGTGTACCTTTTCTTTTTGTGTGGCAGTGACGAATGGCCAACACACCAAGATGACCTGTTCTTCTTGGATACAGTGCACACAAACACATACAGTAACTGCATGATTATAGCAACGCAGAGGAAAAAAGGAAGAATGTGGTAGGAGGGAAACAAAAACAAAGGCTTGTGAGTGATGACTGGTGGTATTATGAGTCAGGATGAGATCCTCTGTTGTAGGTGTAGTTTTTATTTGAATGTACTGTCTATTCTTGCAGTTATCCTTGTGTGAGTGCACAGTGCTATTGCTATACATACTTACATGTGCATGTGTGTGTCTCTGGGTGTGTCTGCAGACTGTCTTTAAAATTAAACACAATCCAATCCACTATGACAAAATGTTATAGAAATAATAACATTCTTCAATCAATGACATTTTTTTGCATCTAGCAATATAGTCCTTTGACTACAGCTATGTGGTTGCTAAGTAACACTATAGTACTATTAAGAGTGCTGATGTGGGTTTACTTTATTAATATTTAAAGTGAATGATAGTCACACATGTATGTTTATAGGGTATTTTACAGCTACAGCATAAACACTTTTATGATTCTATCTTGTAACAGGAATATACTCTTGGTGTTATATGTGATCTGTTTTATGACCTTCCTTTTTTTATACTTAACATGCGTGCATATGTTTTAAACACCTCACCCTGACTCGTGCCACCGACTGGACAGCCTGTTCGTTCTCTCTCAGTGAGCCCACGTATGCCTCCTTCTGGAAGAGTGGCGCGTTGTCATTGACATCTAACACATTGACCCGGATCCTGCCTGTCGTCTCCTCCCCACCTCCATCCCTTGCCAGCACAGTCAGCGTGAAGCGACGCATCAACTCATAGTCCAGACTGGCCCGCAGAGTGACCCAGCCCGTCTCAGCATCCAATGAAAACCTGCAAGAGACAAACAAGTTCATTAGAGGGAGATTATTATGAAATCATCTTCTTCTCGATATAATCTATCTTCTTATTACATTAAGAAAATGTAATTTTAAGCATGGTTGCAGCAATAAAAATAAAAAATAATTTTTCAGTTAGGGTAACAGAGGAACAAATCAACAGGGAAAAGGCCACACTGGGTGAGGTAAACTAAAACATCATTCTATTTTGATACACAGGAGGTAAATGAATAGCTTATGTGAATGTGGTGTTTAAATTTTGTAGCCTGAAGAGAGCAGGCGTAATGAAAAACGCCAGACATCGTTGTAGCTCAGCTGTCTCTGGTGAGGCTGAGTGGCAGAAACAGTGCAGGACAAGTGTTCACAAGTGGTCACAACAAATGAAACATGAATGTGATGTGTGTTTTTGTGTGAACTGTATGATAATGTATGTGTGAGTTCTGTGTGTGTGTACAGCTGTGTCTTACTGGTCTGGCTCGTCACTGAAGTAGTAATGAACATTCCCGAATGTGCCTACATCTCCGTCTGTAGCCTGGACAGAAAAGACAGGGAAAAAAAAGTTTAGTTTTAACGTCATGTTTACTTGATTCAGCTTATATTGTCCATCAGTTTTGTTTCTCGTTCCACTTTTTCCTCTTTTTTTTTGTTTCTCATCTACTCTGGGTCTTATTTCACTGTTAAAATTTCTGCTTCTCTTTCAGAATTAATTTTCATGTGGTAAAAACAAGAGTCATGCTAGTGGCTTTTTCAGGCTGCATGTAGTTAAGCACAGCGATGCTTTGAGCTAAGTGCTCACATCAGCCTGTAAACATGCTCACCGTGATAATGCTAGTATGTTGACGTTAAGCTTGTATAATTCTTACCATGTTCACTTAGTTTAGCGTGTTAGCATGCATGCTAACATGCTAATTCGTTCTAAACCCAAAGTACACCTGAGGCTGATGGGAATGTCATTAGTTTTGCAGGTATTTGGTCATAAATCAAAGTATTGGACACATTTGGACCTGATGATGACACTAGATGAAACGGTCAAGGGATCAGAGTTTCAATCAGAATTCATCTTCTGGTAACCACGAATGTCTATACCAAATTTCAAGGCAAGATACAGCATTTGCTAGTTGTCGAGATATTTCAACAAAAATAAGAAATGTAAACCTCATGGTGTCACTGGAGGAACAGACAAGGGATCACTAAGGTCAGTAGGAATCATCCTGTGGGAAACATAAATGTCTATACCAGATTTCATGGTAATACACTGCAAAGTTGTCCAGATATTTCACTCTGAACCAAAAATGTCAACCTGCTGGTGGTGCTAGAGGAAAAGCCAGTTGATAACCAAAGTTCTTAGTATACATCGGCAGGGAACCATGAATACCAGTACAAGGGTTGGTGCCAATTCATCCAGAAGATATTGAGATATTTCACTGAATAATTAAAAACTTATTCTAGACAAAAAGAAATCAAGGAAACTGAACATGTAGCCTCCGGAAAAAATCTTTTGATGTTTGTCAAGATTTTTCACTCTGAACCAGAAATGGATGATCACCGAAGTCAGTAGGATACATCTTTTGGAGAACATGGATGTCTGTAGCAAATTTCATGGCAATCCATCTCCTAGATTTCGATATAGTTGACCTCGACCAAAGGGGTGGACTGACTGACAGATCGGCATTAGGGCAACAACTCTATAAACTATTAATCAAGTTTTATATTAAGTGTCTACAGATTGTTATTATGTGTTGCTGCCTTTTTCACATGCTATTGTGAAAACTAGTTCATGGCATACTGTTAGTTACCACAGACACAGTGTGCCAGGTACAAGGTGCATTTTGCTATCAGCAAATTTGGATTTTGTGACAACCAGAAATTCCTGACTGACATGTTCATCAAAACATATATTATCATGTTAACATAACTGTTGTTGTATAATTTCTTAGCATACATTTGCACTTGTGTCTATGTGTGTGCATGCATACGTGTGTCCTTAACAGCAGTTTTTAATGACATGATACACCCAAATGGCTGCATAAAATAATCAGTTTATGAGTTTTGCTCAGTTACCAAACTTTCTCACTCCAACAGCTGTCTATGACTGTGTGACTTTATGATAAAACATGCAAACCACGCTTCATTCTCCGGAGGTGTTGATTGAATAAAACATTTAAATTCATTTTCCTCGCCCACATGACCCACTGCTTCCATATGGAATAAGGGAGACATTACTGTTGGAAAAAAATCTATCTTTAAGCAAAATTGGGTTGATAAAGGTATTATTTATGTAAGTGATCTCTTTGATGCTAACGGTTCATTGTTTAGTTATGAACCATTCCTTCTTGTCAAATCCTTTCCTGTAACAAAATTGAATTATGTAACGAAAGCTATTCCTAATGGTCTATCCCATCTAATGAAGAGACATCTTCAATTTCTAGTCGCACTGAGGATAGAACCCTTTTTGATGATAAATGGTATTGACATTATGAATACTAAATGCAACAATAAACACATATGTAATACATTCTATGAAAGAAGAGAAATTACTCCTAGAGGAAATGCTTTTGGGACATTTTTATGGGTACTGATTGGCAGAGGGCATGGCTATGACCATATTGATTCTCTATTGCCAATAAGATTAAAGAAGTACACATCAAAATTTTACACAATATTTATCCAACAAATCTATATTTCTCTAATTTTTTTCGATATTGAAAACAAATGTAATATTTGCAATGATGAACCAAAATCTTACATGCATTTATTTTACAATTATATACATTCAGTTACTTTTTGGACTCTAATGAAAGATTATATATTGTGTAAAACTAATCATGAATTACAAAAAAATACACATTTTGAACATGATGAATATAACAGTGAATTCATTGTAAACTTGTTGATTCTATATGGTAAATTTCACATACATAAATGCAAAATACAAAAGTTACCCTCAATTTCACTGGATTTTTATATGAATTTAAAGAATACATTAAGACTTATAAACACTAATTTAAAACTAAACTAAATTGTCAAACTGTACGGTGAACTCTTTAAAGAAGAATAATGTATGTTTTTTAATCATAATTTTATATTAATGAAGTTTATTTATCCCAAATCTGTTCATTATTATTATTATCATTATTATTAATTTAAATTAATATTCTTGTTTCTTTGTATACCATTATGTTGAGTAGATGTCTGAACTGTTTGTATATTTGAATGTTTTCTCAATAAAGATTGCCCCACTGCTTCCTTAAAAGCAGCAACAACTGCCGTCATATGTTTTGCAGATAAAATGGGTGTCAAAGAAATGCCACATAAAGAGCACCACTTTCAGGAATCTTGTACTTTATGAAACGCCACATTAACACAATCTTTCTTTGTAAACACATGCATGCGCATGTGCACACGTGCACTGACGGGTGCACACAGAGTGTTGTGTCGGCGCTGATGGATCGCGGCTGGAGAGGCTGTTGTAATAGAGTTTCACTTCAGTGGCTCTGCAGTCAGTTGAAGGGCCAAACCCGAACGTGTCTGCAGCCTGCTCTGTCAACCACGATGCTGGTCACTGTGATTTAGTGATGCCCTGATACCGACCTTATTATGTGGGACTGTGTTTGTGTGTGTAGGGCACATGCTGTTTCGCATGTGGCTGACACTTAAAAATTTGTGTGCGAGTGTGTGTGTTCATATGTATTGTGTTGAATGAAGGGAGTCTTTGCAGTTGTATTTGCTTTAGAATGTGTGTGTGTGTGTGTGTGTGTGTGTGTGTGTGTGTATACACAAGCAAATGGGCTAAAACATATTTTAGGTTTTTGGCTGAGAATTTGGATGTATGTGTGCACATTTTAGTATGTGAGGGAATATCTGTGCCTTTTAAATCAAATGCATTTATGGATATGTGTGTGTGTGTGTGTATCAATGTCTGTCTGTGTGTGAATGCCCATCTAGGATGCCTCTCACAGATGGAACAACGGCTGCAGCAATCAACGTGTTTTTTCTCCCCCTTCTAAAAATTACACCATGCTGTTTAGCTCAATTTCACAGAGAGCTTCCACCACATCGTCCTGGATGGTGAATCGATGCTTCTTTTTAATGTCCCTCGCTTTGTTGTCAAGTGCACTGAAGCACATCCTGCTGAACGCGTCGAGAGTGGGACACTAAATACATTTGAGGTGTTTGGGACTCCAGTCAGGTTCTTATATTAACCTTTAAGTTTTCATCTGTCCTGTCTCAATGACCTCATTATTTAATGCCACTCAACTGCTTCTCTCCCTCTCTCTTTTTGCATTCCTACCCACCCCTCCTCCTTCTTTATCTTTCCCTTTTTCCTTCTGTCTTTACCTCACTTTCCTCCCTGCATCCAGAGCTCCGCCTCCGTTTCCACTGTCTCCCCACTCCTCTACATATCTCCCTTAGCACACTCTTTCCCCTCGATGCCTCCGTCCCTCCTTTGCTCCCAGGTGAGTGACAGGCCCATAAGTGCTCCAATGATAGCAGTGGGGGTGTTAGCGTGACAGCTATCGAAGCGGTGACAAGAGCCGGGCTCAGCCAGGGAGCTAATACTGCCTCAGCCGCCGGGCACCTCTCGCCATGACGATAGACAGAGGGGGAGAGAGAGAGAGACAGAGAGAGGGAAATAAAGAGAGGAAAAGACGATAGCCATCTTTTCTCCCCCTCCCATCATTCACTGACCCGTTCCCTTTCCCCCACCAAACAATCACCATGACAGTGCGGACCAGTCACTTTGCCAACTGCTTGCCAAAGACTTTCAACTTTAGTCGCAGAAGGCCCGCAGCAGATGGATGGGAGAGATTGGTGTGAGCTGGGATTTTCTGTAACTTAACACCATGGGCCTGAATCCTTGACACCAGGGTATTATGCATTTGCCCCTTGTTGCCTTGGTAGTTTAAACTTTTTTTGGTTGGGGAGTTGGAGGTGTTTGAAAAGTTGGCGAGGTGGAGAGCACAGGGAGGGAGCGAGTATAAGATTTAATGAGGGAAGAAATGACATGGAAATAAAGCTGGGCAATGTGCCTAACTAATGTGCCTAATAACCTCACTGACAATTACAACAAGCATTTAAAGCACAGCGATGGTTCACAGGGATAAATAACTTTCATGCCAAAAAAAGCAGTGCTGATGGATTCATAAAACATTATTTTTAGGGACCATACAAAAACTCAAAAGAGTTATAAAAAGAGCTACAAAAAATGTAGGAGTAGGCCCAATATGCCCAAAAATGATTTAATGGCAGCATGTGTTGAAGATAAATACAGGGCTCAGACTGCAGTGGTGAAAATCTCCTCAGTGCTAAAAAGCAGAGCACTGAGGTATCAGAGCCAGCATTCTGATCAAAATCCAAACTAAGTTGTTAAGGAGTTTCTGCACAAAGAGTCAGTGCGCTGCTGATTGCCAATATAAACTCGGCAAACCCCAGGGTCCTCAGGCAGTAACTACAAAAGAGAAATTAGTTCTCAGTTGACCAGTTTGGTTAAATGATGTGTTTCTTCCCATCAGAGAGGCGAAGCCAGCAGCACAATTCTATGTGAGTGTGTCTCGGCACGTATGTGGGTATACCTGTGTACTGGTGCGCTCATTTGTGTGCCTGCAAGCCTGTTAATGCAAGTGTGACAGTATGTGTGTACATGTGTATGACTGGATGTGTACTGTGTGCTGTGTTTGTGTATGCAAAATATTATGTGCATGTGAAAAGGATACACATGGACAGAGATGCACAGTGTTTCCAGGACCATTCAGTCTTGGGGTAAATATGCAACCCAACCATTTACAGTGTAAACTCCTATTATCACACTCAATTGCTTTCAAGAGAAAGCAGAAATGAGAGCTTCCCCTGACAGATAGTCAGGGGGTAGTACGTGTGAGTCTGTGTGTGTCTGTGTATGAGCTGGGGCTGGGTTGGAAGGGGTACAGGAGCAGATTATCAGCCCAGCTATCTCATGGACAGCGAGGGAGGTTACAGTTGCACAGGCTTTTCTATCTTGAGTGAGCTGGAATTTGAATTGATTGGCTCCTAAAATTGCTTTTTCTGCAGGAGCTGTGAGAGGCATGGCAAAGGAAACCAATTACTGGCTGTCAAAGCCTGCTGTCAAAATAGAGATGACCCCCAGTCCAAACACAGACAACCTCCTCTGTCTCAGTGTTGCACACCTAAACACAACCACAGAGAACAGACAACATACATACACCCACACATGCACGCACACACACACACACACACACACACGCCACCACAGTAAAGATATCCAGTTTCTGACAATCATTGTGGGTGAGACAATGATGAAGACACGGTTGTCAGGTTATCTTCCTCAGCTGTGGTTCCTCAGCTGTGGTTAGCTCATCTCATGCAGGCTTGTTTAAAAGCTCTGTGTCTCATTTTATCACATTTTCTCTGTCCATGACAAGATCACAGATCAGTCTTCACAAATGCTTTACAAGTGGGATAGAGAGAACAGTTATATTTAAACAAGCACCTCTCGGTGCTAATCCTCTGCATATGCTAGTTTATGTGTGTGTGAGATGCACAAAGCAGAGTCATGGTCATATTACATGTTCCATACTGTATACTTCTGCATATTTAAGCAGGACATCATCTCAGCAAAATTACATGCCTGTGGATCTTCAGTGTGGAGTTTTTGGTTTCCACTGTACTCACAGCTTTACCAAGGCTCCATGGGAATCACATGCTCATTTTTAGGGTGAGATGCACATGTCCTACCCGTACATTACAGTTTATAACACTTGCATAAATATTTTTCTTCACATCAGGTCTCCTGGATAATCATCAGTAAGAAATATGCAAAAGCCATGCAAAAGCCATGCAAAGAGCTTTGTTGTAGATTAAAAGATAGGTTCACATTTTTTCCAAGTCTGTCTTCAAACATACTCACATGCCCATATGTACTTTTATACAGCCACTGGTGGCTGAAATTGTAGTGGCTGCGAAGGGACTCTTTCTTTTTTGATTTATCCTTAACTTTAGTCAAAGCTAATATGAGGCCTCAGCAGCCAGAGTCAGTCAAATCGAGTGGGTATCTGTCTAGTTAGAGTCTTTGTCTTTCTTTGGACAGCGTTCTCTTGCTGAGCTGCAGTGGAGGGACAGTAACACAAAGAGGCAATTTTGCACTAAATAGACTGTAACCTTGAAAAATAACCCATTTATTTGTTTAAGTCAGACTGCATAAGCCTCATATTAACTATGGCTGGACTTCAGAATTCATTTTTACTCAGAATGAGAACTATAGATTTTGTCCCCCACCACTTATATTGGAGTAACTTTAAAAAAAGGATATCTCCACTGACGGTATGGACAGACAGCAGTAAAAAGAACTGTTTCAATGTACATATGGGTATACTGTATGAGTATTGTTTTAAGACAGACTTGAATTAATGTGAATCTATCCTTTAAGACAAGCTGATTTAAATGATAAAACATTTGGTTTTGTAAAATAATATCAAAATGGAGAACAAGTCAAAGATATATGTTTGGTGGTCACAATACAACTCAAGGTATAATTGAAAGAAAGACGTAAGTGAAAGCCTGAATTTAACTTTAACTTGGTATCTTGGTCTATTTTTCTGTGTACAGTAACTGCCATGGGACTGTGCAGAACCCGTTCTAGTTTCTGATCAACACTACAGAGCAGAGAACAGCAGCCTGAGACCATGTTAGGGCTAATTGGAGATTTGACCAATTAATGATCACATATCATAAACAGCTACTTACTAAATACTCCTGCTACTAAACTAATGAGTGAATTGATACATCCATCCTTAATTTTTAGATCATACACTCAAATATAAAGTTAATGCTGTGTGATATGACGCAAAACTCAAACCTCCTCAGCAATGACAAAATGAAAAATCCCTGGATCATCATTCACCGAAGACCTAGCGCATCCCCCAGCTGTGACCTAGAGCACCTGCGGGGGTTGATGGGAGCTGTGTGTTTTTACTGCAGATACTTTAGCGTAATGGCGATGTCGAGCGTACGTTTACGACTGCTTTATTCCTCTAAACCATTAACGAGCAGGTGGGGGTGCTCACAGCAACTGCTTCCTGCCGACAGAATTGAACAGCCTGTTTCTATTATCTCCTGACCACCCAGATAACAGCCAGGCACGGAGAGAGAGAGAGAGAGAGAGAGGGACAGAGAGAGAGAGACAGAGAGAGAAAGAGAGAGCGCATGAGAGAGGTGCAACTTTTAACAATGTATACTTTTGTAAAAGATAAGTCCAATAAAGTGGAGTGGATGTCTTCACATTATACTGTGACAGCTTGCAAGATTAATTTTACCGTTTGCATGCATATGCAACTACTATATAATGATTCTAACCACATGTGAACAGCTAAAAAAACAGCTGTTACCTCTAGAATAAAGAAAAGAGGCAGCTAGAGACGGAGAAAGAGAGGACTGTATTGGGCACATAAGCTGGGGACACAGTTTGAGCTGCCAGTGAAAAGGCTTAATGCAGAGCTCTCTGTGGCTGGCAGCGTCACTTTGCCGACAGGCCTTCGTCCTCCCCCTCTCTTTCTGTTTGTCCTCAATGATGAAGGAACAAGATTAGCACAATAACAGGGAGAACGTAGAGAACAGGGAGGATGTAAAGAGTAAAGACTACACTGGGGACACACTGAATACAAGTGACAAAGCAGCCATGTACATGCTATTTACAGTATTGTTATTTGTTGAAGGGGTAGAGCTGAGGTCAAGACATGACGCAATCACGATGGACATTTTAAAATTGAAGACAATTATGAACGTATCTACTGTAACTAGGACGGTATTTAAAATGCTGCAACACAGTGGTGAAATTTTTTATCAGTGTTGTCTGTACTCAATGGATGAATGAACGGGTTAGTGATAGTGATACCGCGAACCAACTCTGGGAAAGTTCAGACATTTCACAAGTTGGGACGCCCCGCCTGCTCTCCTCTACACTGTGTACCCGTTCACACCCATGATAAGCTCCCCATTATTTACAGTGACTGTGTGTGAGCTAACAGAGGAGAGAGCTGGGGCTCACCCATTTTATTATAATAATGAATTATAATTACTGTTGTGACTATTACTCCATAAAGGCCTGTCTAAACAGTGGCGGAAGCGAAACATCCTCTACTCTGTAATTTATAAGCTTCTGCTGGAGGCATTTATCATTGTGTCTTAGCCCTCAAACACACGGGATCTACACAGAGTCCGTAAAGCACACAGAGAACATGTCATTAGTAGAACAAGTGTGGTTAACATCACCAAGACTCCTGAAATGAGGAGTTGCGTACACAGCCACGGGGGATACTGGTCTAGTACTAGCATCTGATATGTTTTTTAGAGCACAAAGAACAACAGGTGCAGGTAAACTCCGCTTCTATATGCATATTAGGTTGGCATATATCCTCAACAAATACATACATATCCTCAGAGGTAGAGCCTAATGGGTAGAAAGATGTAGAATGAGTTGAAACCATGGCAGAGACAGACAAAAAACTACAGGGTGAATCAATGCAACACCTGAAATCCATTAGCAATCTAATGGCAAAACAGAGAAAGGGAAAAACAACAATAACTCAGGGCATATAATAAATAAGAAGTGAAAGAAGGCATATTCTCTGAAACCCAAAGAGGGAAAATCAGAGTGATTCCATTGATACGAACAGCTGCTGGTGTCTAAAGCCTCCAGGGTAGGAAAGAGACAGAAAGAGAGAGTGAGAGAGAAAAGGACCCAGACAAAAGAGTAAATCACAATAAATATTTATAATGATAAGTAATGCTGCAGACCATAAATATTAAACAGCCCCTGCATCTGTGTGTTTGTGTTCGTGTGTGTGTGTGTACTTGTATGTTGAGCATAAGTGTCCATGGGGATGCAAGAGCGAGCACTGAGTAATGCATTGACTAACACTGTACATAAGCTCTGATCAGATGAGCTATGAATATTAACCCAAACAAAGCCTTTCAATTACATTATCACATTGCTTGTTGGGCACTTTTCAAGAGCAACTGGGAACAACATGCATAATTTCAATTAGCATAGGTATAAAGCATTATATAAACATCATCCAGACTCCACCCTCTTTACATACAAACCACTCTCACCACATTATTGATATACTGCACAACTGCAGAAACACTTTCATGCTCAGAAACACAGCACTTGTACCAAACTCTTGACAATAATTACCTTATTGTGAGAGAAACTATTATCAGTCTAATAGTTACTCTGCTAGCAGGGGATGAAACCTAATTTGATGATTCTCTCTGCTATTGTTGTTGCCATAAACATGGACGTCCAGATTGCGTTACAAAGGTAATTTGCTCATTTGTTTGCACTTCAGTCACTTGATCTATGGATACAGTTTTCATCACTGAAAATGTTCTCAAATCAAGTGGTGATGTGAAAAAGTCCTTTAATATAGCAACAAACAAACAGGCCTTTTTTGATCAACTGAAGGGGCAAATCACATGCTTCAATTCAAAATATGATTCTAAAGATATCAACAATGTTCCCTAAAATGATCCTTTTTTCTTTGACTGTTGTGTAATGTAAAACCCTCTTTTCAGCCCAGATGACTTATTGGTCATGATGATACCAGTGTTACCCCTGTATTTGTTCTGCAGCGGTGCGCCACCACTGCAAAATCAGGAGCGCTGCTGCAAAATTTCACACGATCATTAGTATGAATGGGCTACTAATGATTTTCATTCACACACTGTGCAAGCACAATAACACCCTAGTTACTGAGGAAGTGTTCTGAGTGATCCTCCATCTCCTCATTCCTCCAAGCACATCTATGTGAAAGGTACTGTTATAAGAGTAGCATAACTCCATTAAGGAATAGGGCAGTGCGTAATGTGTGTGCATAGCAATTGTGTGGTTGAGCGAGTGGCAGAAAAGTGACGGTGATGTGAGCGGAGGAGAGGAAAAGGTTAGCAGTAAGTTGTAAATCTGACAGTAAATGTATAGTGCGGGCTACAGAGTGTCAGTTAATAAATGTAATAAAAGACATGAGAGTAGAATCAATCTTCTAATCTAACTCTCGACAAGAAACAAATAAGCATTTTTACAAAAATGTCTTGATACTTGTTTTAATGAATTCATTTGTGTGAGTGTTTGTCATTGTATATTGTGGCGGGCTGGCCAGGCCACCTTGAGAGATTAAGAATGAAAGAGTGGTGCTAAAACATAATTTGGCCACCATCTGTTGTACCTCACAGCCATCTGACAGAGAGCACTGTGAGGCTAACAATCTGGTTATATCGTAATGCCGTGAGTCGTTCACTGCACTTAACAATACTGGGAAAAAGAAAAGGCACCTGCAGAGAGCTCTAATATAAAGTACAGAATAAAATGAGCTTAAGCTAAGTATAAATGTATTCAAATTCCTGTAATAACAGACCCAGTTGTTAGAGACCTCACACATTCACTTTGTCACAATTAACACTTCAACTCAACATGTTTTTCTGCAGTTGGTGAACAACATAATATGTCCTTGGCAGTGGAGTGATAGACAGGATAAGTTATTATTTTACCTGGGGCTGACTCACAGGAGTGGGTTGAAAAGTGCTCTAGCACAGGACTGAATGTAATCAAGGCTAGTTTTACATCTATGTACTCTATGCTTTACAATATATAACCAGAGCAAATGATTTATTAAGAAATATGACCTATTACATTTACAGGAGGGACATCACCCCTCTATAATTTCTCAATTTCCCACTTCTGCTTGAACAACAGTAGTTTGATGAATTTAACTTCCTTCTGTTCTTCACTATAGACTTTATAAAAAAATAATGTATGCAATACATGGATGCAATACCCATTTCAAAATAAATATCTCATTATTCACACAAACACAAGTGAGGCGGCAGTCGCTTGTTTGATCAGACTGCAGTATGTAAATAAACAGTCTCCACTTTATTTATTGGATTACAACCGTTGTAACTTCCTGTCTAAATTACTAATGAACTAAATTATGACAGACTCACATTGGTAAACAAATCTGTGCAAACACATTACTGGACACACACACACACACATTAGATGGTAATAATATGGGATAACAAATGGAGGAAGGCCTACAGTGACTTTGTCTGGTTTTAGCCATGTGCTGACCTTGAGGGAGTTCAGGGAGATAGTAGTGTACTGTATGTGTGTGTGAGAATGTGTGCGTGTGTGTGTCTGTTTCCATTTCTCAACCTCAGAGCCAAGCTAGCTGAGTGTGGGAAACATCTGTTTTATCTCTGTGTGTGTTTTTGTCTCCAGTGGCATCTGAGAGAGTTTGTGTGTGTGTGTGAGAGCAGGTCAGAATATCGAAATCCTCATCTAACCGTGTATATTATGTACGAGTGCTGCCATCCATGCCAGTGCAGTCCTCACTGAGAGCCGTCACATCTCATTCTATTTACAGCCCATTCACTCTCCACAGCCAGCAATCAAGATTCCATGGCAGGCCGTACGCTCCAGCACGAGGCCAACATCAGCCAGACTTATCGGGTATTAGAATGCCCTGCAATCTCCATTTCATGAGCACCCAGTCTATAAACAGTATTGATTTTCTCACTGCGCTTTTTGCACTTGTATCTAGAGGATTGTGGATGTTCTGTCACAGGAATGACTGGTAATGAATAATAATAGAGAGTTATGGGGAGATGGCTGTAGATTTTTTCCGATCTGGTTAAACTAGTGGCTGCTCAGGACATGCTCAGTGTCTGAGGGTGAGCTCAGCTGCGTGGTGGGACTCGGAGAAGATGAGGTAGAGTGGCCTCAAGGACACTTCAACTGTGAGAAACTGAATACTAACAGACCTGGTGGGAATGAATCACACCACATTATTTAAAAAAAAAAAAAAATCTTAAGCCTTGTCCTAATTAGATTAGTTTTACTGGATGTGGTCCTGTCATTATTGGCATCTATAATTAATCTATAATCTATAATATTAAGATAAGATGAAAATTGTTTCATTGCAACAAGGAAGTAAGTTTACATGTATAATATGAAACTTTATGTCTGACATACTGTAAAAGCAGTGAGTAGGAGGTAATCACCTGAATCTTTTATCCTGCCAAAATGACTCTCTATCCAAGTCATTTAGTTTGTTGTGCTTAATTTAACCCTTATTTTCACAGGTTGCAGACAGAGAACAACAGTCTTTTTCCAGGTCAGATGGATAAGAAAAATATGATTTGGTATCATAACACATACACTAACTAATTTGACTAACTTCCATATTTATTCCATATATATTCCACTTTTCTGTGACTGGCTTTCTCTACTATTGTCCAGTGGCATAACCATTATTTTATTGGAACTCACTACTGTATTGGCAGTTGATATTTAATTTAGCTTTTCTGGATTTAAGACCAAGCCGAAGGTAAGCCCTGAATTATCTTTAAGATCTAAGAGATGCATTAGATAACAGTAACCCAAGCGGTGATTGAGTTTTTCATTCGTGTTTATTTGTGCTTTTGTGCGAGGCAGCCTTGCTTGAGTCACAATAAATCACAACTCACATGGTGAAGTCTCAAGAGAGTACTGGGCCACACGGGGCAAACAAACACGCCATGATTTCATTCCCTATAAAACAAGCCCAATAAAAAATACTAGTACAAGTCAGGTTTTATTGTAATCTATTTGGATCCCTGTTAAATTTCTCTTCAGGATCACAAGGATCCACTCTGTGAGTATGGTATCATATTCTCAGCTGTGTGAACACTGCACAGTGCTTTCTTAAGACACTCACCAGAATACGAATCAGTGAGGTACCACTGGGTGTGTTTTCAGGAAGGCTGATGTTGTACAGAGGTTTGTTGAAGATGGGCCGGTTGTCATTCTCATTGATTAGCTCAATAAAGACACGGGCAAATCCCACATGGTCAGACATGGACTCGTTGGCATAGAGCTGAGGAGAGACAACAAGGATTATATTTACACCAAATATTTAAATGTAGCCTTACATTTTTATACAATATTATTGTTCATATTTTATTAATTTATTACAAGTCAGTAAAAGCAGAAACTACATGTCTAACAATGGCGTATTTATAAAAAACATTTCTATTTTTTAGGTGGCTTTCTTATAGTGATTATTATAATTTCCTTAGTGCCAAAGAAGATGCTGTCTCAAAGAGCTGGTTTGTTTAAGAATTGGATATCTTGGATTAGACACGGAGCAAGTCACCCTTTTGTTCTGTAAATGACTCAGGGGTAAATTGAGGTGACAAAATACCAATTTCACTGTTCACACAAGTCTGCAGTGTTGAGAAAGTGATATAGTCCCAGTATGACTAAGCCTTGTGTCCAAACAAATAAAAACAAGTTATAAGAAACATAATGAAGCTACATTCAGTGTTGTTGCACAGAAATCAGTATTGTTCCAGAGTTCAGTCAAGGGCAGCCTCACATAAGGACAAAATAGCTGTTTTGTGTGCAAGTACTCAGTGTTTTGTCATCAAAAGAAAATTGCCTTATCTTATTCTACTTTGTATCTCTTTACAAAGCTGATTTGTTTGATAGACGCAATGACTGGACAATCACTTCCGCAAGACGAGCACTTATTTATGCATCCTTTTTTATAAAAGTTAGGTGTCTTGTGGAGGGGATGATGGCTATTTTATCCCCTCCTGCTGAACTTTGTATATTATTTGATTACTTGTTAATTCATCTCCTACCCCTTAATTCTTTGCAGAGTTGAAGGGACTGGAGTCCATCCCACTGTGCACTCTCACATGTATATATCCATGTGCACACTTTAAGCATACTCATAATAAGTTTAAAACTCACAGAGAAACTGTAGCTGCGAATGTATTCGTAATCCAGTGGCAGGGCCACCCTCATCCTGATGTCGGCACGCCCCTGTACCGCTGTGGGGGAGATGGTGAAGTACTCCGAATTGTTTCCTGTCAGAAACACCTGGAACATGCTGTTCACCCCCTGCCGCAGGAAGGATAAGAGAGAGACGGGTACAGAAAAACAGAGAAGAAAGCGGTTGTTGAGAGGGAGCAAAGGCCAGTGATGATATATACTCTGTCTAACCTCCCAGTGATGAATGTAGATGATAAATACTATGCTACTATATATCTATGGAGTTTTTATGATTAAATATTTGATAAAACTTCAACTAATTCATAACAGTGGTACAAACACCTCAATACACAGAAAGGTGGAGCTGACACTTCACTAAACCCCTGATTTCTACCAAAACATGAACTTTTTTTTAAGTGTTTAGATGATTGTTGTACTCAGAATTATTTACACTGAATGTGACAGTAGAGACAGTAGAATAAGAATCACATATTTCACAAGCAAACAATAGTAAACAGGTCAAAGGTCAGACTATGTCCTGATCATAGTGTGGCAGTATGCACAAGTCATATGATAGAGCAAAACAATGTTGGAACCATAGTAAGATATATTTTAACAGAGTTTTACATGCACACATTTAGGTTTCATCGTAAAATAACACTACTGCGTTTTGTACTTTTGTTTTGTATTATGATAGAAGTCATCATGATATTCATGTGTGTGTCGCCAGGAAATACCTTACTGATGCTCACAGGCAAGATAGTTGTAATGTACTAATACTTGAATGACTCAGTGGATTTTCAGAGCAGGATCTCCATGTGTCAGATGTGTTTTTTATGTTTCAAAAACAGTTGATAGCAAATATTCTCAATCCTGATGCTGGTCATGAGGTTACACAAGCAACATCAGCGGGGAGCCAGCTCCATTCAACGCTCACAACTCTCTGACAGTCGTGTGTGAGATGTTTCTTTCTCTTCATCTTTTTGCAAACATTCCCCTCATCGTTCACTGTCTTCCCATAGCGTCACCTGGCACTCTACCTGTAATCTATTTTCTTCTTCTTTTCACAACTGTCTGTTTGTTATTTAGACTTAGTGTCAGAGGTTAGAGCCTTTTACAAAGTGGCACCTCGACTTTATAAGCACTATACACACACACATATTCCCATCATCGCTGACCATACATTCAAAACATTATGAACAGTGTTTGGGTAAACAGAAACATATATTAAGACCCTATTCCACTTGCTGTGTGAAATAATTTGCTGGTAAAAAAGGCACATAAAGGTAGTGAGGATGTTGACCTAAAACAAGAAAATTGTTTCATGTCCACTACTCATTTGACCTGGAGTGCTGCGCTTTGCAGGAAAAGCAGAAGAGAAAATCCAGTGAGCAAAACAATCAAAATGTGTGGTAAAATGGATATGACAAGGTTAGACCGCAAAACAGACATAAGAATCAAATCATAGTCCATAACTGCGCATTCATCTCGCCTCTTCATCTGAATTCTACATTATCTCTGCCACATAGAACCTGCACTGCACTGTTTCACATTATGTAAATAGCCATTTGAGTGCAACATGGAGCAAATCTCAATGCACTGTCCACAGAGCTGTATACAGTATGTCCAACTGTGATGATTACCCTACCACTGAATGAGGTTGAAACCATGTGCTTTAATCATCATAGTTTGTGTATTATGAGAGGAAATGGAGAGATGATGTGATCCCTGATGACAACCATGACTATCTATCTAAACACAGACACACGTCTGGGTTTGGTTTCTAGCTCACCAGATTTTACCAACACACTGTTAGATTATGTGAGCACAGAGTGTGATTTAGAAATACTATGTGGTGTATTTGGGTGAGTCTGAATGGCAAGGTTAGTACTGTCTGATACTTAAGATATGTAAAAACTTTGGATCCAACATGAAATTCTGTATAACCTCTGAAAAGAGCACCTCCCATCCTCATCTTTCTGTTAGTTCTTTATCTCAGATAAATCCCCAAGTACAAAGGCATGATGGGTAAATATAAACCAAGTCAGAGTCAAAATGACATCACAGACCTGAGAAGCCTGTGGCTGTCTTGAGCTGAGAAAACATCACTAGAGCCCTCCTGTCTTCATAAATAAAGCTGCAGGGCAGCCAATCACAGAGCCATTGTGGCAGACAGAGGAAGATGGGTGCGGTGGTCAATTGGCATTATGCTGGCGGTTGAAATAGCCCCCTTGTTTTTGTTTTCATCTCTGGGAGAACCATTGTGGCTGATGACTCCTATTTAAAAGACCATCCAATATGCAGGGATGTCACCTCAAACTGCCCATAAACGTAATTGCCCGTCCATTTGCTTCTGCCTTTAGAAGCCCCAAATAAAAAGCACCCTGTCAGACGTGACAGCCACAAAGTTTAGTGACAAGTTCCAGCAGCAAAAGTTTTATAGATGCTAGCAGAGCAGAAGAGGATATGAAAAGAGCGACAGATGGAGAGAGAGGTAACTACCACTTGTGTCATAGTCTAAGAAATAAAACGTCTGCCTATAATCCCTTACACTTGGAAAAAGTGAGATTACAGCACATGTGTAGCGGAGTGTGAATGAGTGTGCGTATCGGCACTGACATGCAGGTTTAAAGGATCAAAACAGCAATACAAAACTGCTTGACAAAAACATTTCTTGATTTTATTCCTTGAACTGGGTGTATATGACACTATTGGAGCAGTGTTACAATGCAAAATTGGTAGAGTGCAGGCATTTTCTGTTTCCAGCACATAAATGCGCATTTAACATTTATTGCTTCTTTCTAATGCAGCATCTATGGTGAATCTGGTTTAATCCATCTCAGAATTGCCATAGCTATTCCCCCATTTGTGGTGAGCAATCTTAGCAGTTGGGTGCCTCCCCAGACTGAGTGCAGCTTTTGGTAGTGGAAAAGATGTTGGGTGCTGAATGCTGACCTACACAGGGACCTCTTATCACATGCCAGGGGTCTGGGCTGTCACCCCACCTCCATGCAGCAATGCGCTCATGGTACTCCCCTCATTGCCTCACCATTGCAACACAGACAGAAGCAAACACACCATCCCTGGAATGAATAAACAGACCTGCTGCTAAATACTCTTGCTATCGCTCCTTCAGGTGATTTTCTTTCTCTCCTGCCTTCTCTGTCTCTTCCTGCTCCACCAATTATTCAGACTTTTGGTTTTGCTCCATTGCAAGCTACTTTCAGCTCATGCATTTTTCTTCTCTCTCCTCTCCTCTCCTCTCTTCTCCTCTCCTCTGCTCTCCTCTTTGTGTCTCTCTTTACTCTCCACCTTTTTCTCTATCCACTTGACTTGCAGTTATCTGTCAAATTCCACCCTGGCGGCGGCTGTGCCTGAATCAATCAGAGTTGACTAGCTTTCGGCTTATCTGCACCCTAGGTGATTGATTTTCCTCGTTAGGTATAATTTGATGCTCTATCCCATCTCTTCCAGAGCAAATTAAATTGTAGTCGAGTCCAATGCGCTGGTCTCAGGCTTTGTGAGCGAGCATGTGCACATGTGAGAGAGAAAGAGACATAGTGGAAGAGCAAGCCTAAGTGAAAAAGTGTTTGAGCTGTGTGTGTGTGTGTGTGTGTGTGTGTGTGTGTGTGTGTGTGCGTTGGTGTCTGAGTGTGTACGATTGTGTGTCACAACAGTAGGTTGCTAGATAAAGCTAATGGGAAGTGGCTAGTGTTGTGTCGTTCGCGAACGATTCGTTCAAAAGAATGAGTTGAGCTCTCAGTCAGTTGCAAGCGAATGTGATTCGTTCGCAGGGACACATTCACTCACTGAGTGAGCGATTCAAGTCATTTGTTTGCAAGAGGAATGGGGTGTGTTCAAGACAGCACAGCTGATTCCGGTTGCTAACATTTAGCTGCAATGATTCAACAACACTGGTCTCAGGGAACAGTGCATGTTCAGTGATTCGTTCGCTGGACATAAACAGTGAACGTGAGCCCTGAGTGATAGACAGCCGCTGAGTCGCTCAAGCCCGCCCCTCTTCCTCTCCCTCCCTCTCATGTCTTGATGACTCGAAGTAGGAAGTAGTATCAAATATTTTATTTAATAATTAGATGAAAATATATGTGCTGTACATAACAGGGTAGGACTTTGCTTTAATAGCTTTCACTTTGCAAACAGTATCCTTATCCAACTAAATTCTCAGCTCACTGGCTTATCATTTGCGAACGACTGTTCTCAGTTCACTAGTTAGCGAACTGAACTGAACATTCAGCCGGGTTTCAGTTCAGTGAGTGGGAGCACGCAGTCAGAGCTCCGGTCAAGCAATAGATGATTTGGTGAACGAACTTAGGAACAAATCTTCTAATGATTCAGTACACAGCTTTGACCATCACTAGAAGTGGCGGACACACTAAAGTGCACTAAAGCATATTGTTGGACACAGCTGACAGTCCACACACACACACACACACACACACACACACACACACACTTATGCATACAGTCATGTTTCCATCACTTCAGAGAACATTACATTGACTTACATTAATTTCCTGGAGTCTTAGCCTAACCGTAACTCTAACCTTACCTCAACCTTAAACTAAGTCTTCGCCTTAAAATTGATGATTTACGTTACAGGGGCTTTTTGCCCCAGGGAAGCAAGCACACACACACACACACACACACACACACACGTATACCTATGGGGTGTGGAAAGGGTCACAGAGGACAAAACGCACATACATACGCTCGTGTGATTATTTACTAAAAGTCCCACATGTGTGTATGTATGTGCATCTGTGTGTGATCAGTACAACTAAGCCATGTAGATGCACCTGCATGCACACATGTGACTCCTAACACACAGGCGTGCATGTATACATACATCTGTGTGCGCATCCTGTGACTGCACGTGAACACTTTTAGTAAATAATCACACAAGTGTATGTAGGTGCGTCTTGTCCTCTGTGACCCTTTCCACCCCCCATACCGCGCGCACACACACACACACACACACACACACACACACACACACACACACACACACACACACACACACACACACACACACACACACACACACACACACACACACACACACACACACACACACACACACACACACACACACAAAAAGCACTGCTGCCATACAAGTAGGTTTATCAAGGCTGATGTTGTTTTTGGCTGCTGCATTTACAAGCAAGATAAATCTTACCCATCCACACACTACTTAAAACAAACATGTAGCTGTCTCAGCTGTCTTTGTGTTTGATCACACTGAAAGTAAAAAAATGTCTTTCAAGAGTGAACTTTACTGATGCCTTTACTGCTTTTACTGATCACTACTTTATTGATGTCTCTTGTCACAGCCAGTTGTTAGTCCCTTCAACTGCCAAATTGTTCAATAATTGGTCTTTATTTGTACATTCAGTGGTAAAAGAAGCAGGATGTGATAGTTGCCTTTGCTGAATATCAGTTTAATATCAAGAATGTTGTGACTATTTGTGACTGTGCAAGCCAAGTGATCCACCCACCTCATCTTTATCTTCAGCCTGGATGAAGAGGGGCAGGGCAAAGCCCACCTGGGCCAGTTCGGTGATGCGGACCCGGTACTCGGAACTGTTGAACTTTGGGGCATTGTCATTCTTGTCAATTAGCAGAATGGTGAAGGTGGTCATCACTGTGGCATCTGATGGACTGCGATCATCTTTTAACTCTGTGGCCTTATAGAGAGCCACAGAGAGAAGTGAGAGAGAGAGATAGAGAGACAGAGAGGGAGAGAGAGAGACATGAGATGCATTCAATTGCACTGAAAATGTCATTTTAGATGGAGGCGGTCAGCACGCAATCTCAGCCAGGTATTTACAGCTGTTCATTTATTGGATCAAAAGGTGGACAGACGGACTCAAAGCAATCATAGAAATAGGCTCAAAGTGAGGCCAAGAGAGGGCCAGAACATGTGCATCCACACATACACACACATACACACGTACACACAATGAGATTTAGCAGAAAAGAGTCCCATTGAGAAGACACAATTACACACTCTGTTTCTGGCTGCCTGAGTATCGAAGATGTGAGGCCTCTGAAATGAAAAAATGGGAGAGAAAGATAGGAATGGGCAGTCGTGGTCTTTTATTGATAGAGGAGTGTCACAAGCAATAGGAGAAGAGGCAGGAACAACTTGCTGGTCTCTGGGTAATCAAGGTAGTTTAGCCTCTCTAGTCCCAATGCCACTGAATCATTTGACCTCCACCTCCATACGCTCAGCACTATCTAAGCTGCCTGAAGTTGAGAAATTAGTTGTATTACTATGGCACACCGCAATCAATAGTAGCACCACCTAAGAAAGCACAAGCAGAGAGAGGCAGAGAAAATGTAAGGGGAAAAAATCCATATCTTATAAATACATTTTTTGGGCGACATTTTTTCATTTTCAGCACTTTCACTTATTCTACTTTTCTTTTTTTGTAATTATTGATTTCAATTAAAAAGATAGACTGAGGCTGGAATATGTTAGCAAGAATCCCTTTTTGTATTAAACCTTAGAATTGCATCTCAATGCTCGCTCATATAAAAACCTCATGCAATCTGCTTTTTATGAGCAATAATTGCAGCTAAATGAGCAAATAAATGAGTGCTAGCGAGGCCATTAAGTGCTCTTGAAGGCCAGTTGTTGTGCAGAACAGGTGCAAAGGATTTGACTTGACATGCCATAAAAATTCACAATGTAACATTGCAGTTACACAGAATAAACGAGGTCTTTGATCGCAAATCCTTCCACTTTCAGTAGCACTTGGAAATCAATTTCATGCACCCTATCACACCCTGTGGGAACCTCCTGGTGTACGATTGTACACATTTCTTACGATAGTTAGAAATGATGACAAAAAAGCAAGTGGCGGAGTGGACAAGGTGGGAAGGCTGTAGGTGGTTGGGGGGGATGGGGTTGGTGGGTGAGTGGGCAGGACTGACATGCTAAAAAGCTAAGTGAGATAGACTTTAGGCTCAGTAGAGGGACAGAGGGATTCAGAGACTCCACCTGCTTCAAACAGAGGAAAAAAGAAAGAGAAGGAGAAACAAAGGAGCCTTTAGCATCGAAGAGGACTCTAAATCCTATTCCTTTATCTTGTCCTCCTCCGCACCCCCAACACTCTCTGGCTGCTGGCTGTTCACTGCAAACAAAGCTCTGAAAGGGACATTATCATAGAATCACAAACACAGATGTCTTCACTGCCAAGCATAATAAAGTATTTGTTTGGTCACATATGTGCAGCATCTATAGACGTAACTGCTACTATGGGATTTTGCTTTTAATCAGTGTCAAGTGAAGTATTGACCTTGAAATCTTTCCTAATTATCGCCATGCGCATAAACTTTAAAGACCATTAAATCACAACATGTGCAGTACAAGCTGAAGTGAAGTACTGCACTTAGCAGGTCTTTTGAGGCTTTATTAAAACCAGACAATGCATTGCTTTATCATGTCAAAGCTCTCCCTGACCCACCGGCTAGACTAAACAGACTTTGAATCCCTTCTCTAGGATGCAACAGTCCCTCCGTTCCCAAACCTCCTCCCATTCAGCAGTTTACCTTGACAGTAAGAGTGAATCCTGCTGAGTAGAGTGGGTTTTCTCTGTCCAGCTGGCCATTCACTGTCAGGGCACCGCTGATGTAGTCCAGGGCAAAAACGCTGTTGGTGTTCCCTGGATGGATGGATGGAGAGAGAGAGAGAGAGAGAGATAAGAAAGTCAGAGCGACAAACGAAACTGGCGTTGTGGATAATTCAACATAACCCCTGGGATGCAGCGAGGAGCCTCTGGAAGGGAAGGTGGTGGATGAGCTATGTGCATGTCTCTATTTCATGCAATATGGATACAGCTTTTGCTGTGCTGTCTTCTGTCTCTCTACCTGCCTTAGGCTGACCCACCACTTCAAACCTGTCCACACGCTGCCTCCCCTGCATCCCGTTGTTTCATCTGTCACTGTCGGACTCCCCTTCCACTGCTCCTATTTCTTCGTCAGCTTCTCCACTTCACTTCTTTATTGGATGTACGCCAGGTTTCACCAAATTCATGTTGTATCCTACGTAAATTACAGTTCAACTGTAATTCATTTCATGACAACAGCGTCAGTAATTTTGATGAGAGCTTGGCAAAATGTTCCTATTCTGTAAATTTTGACATGAAAAAAAGCACCAAGTTCTGCATACATGTCATTTTCACATCTAAAAAGGACCCTGCAGAGTTTTTGACCACTAGTAGCACTATGGAGCAGTTTTTATGAGTGGGTCCCCATTTTGTTTGTATTGTGCATATGCATTCCTGTGCACAAGCACAATGGGCAACATGATTCACATTCCCACTGATGGTTTCACGCTATTCTGCTGATTGAAAGTTGGTGGCCGTTGAGAGTAACAAAGCATACCACTGTGCCAACAAAGGCAGTGAAGAAAAAGACAAATGATAAAAAACAAACATGGATGTAGAACATGGGGTTCATTGTTTTTTGCATTCAACACGTTTGTTAGATCTCTAGAGTACACACAGTGCATTTAGGTATGAAAAACTAAGTGTAAAAATAACTTATTTGTTCTCAAGAAACCTCCACAGAGCTATTTAATCAAGGCATTTAATCCCATAATTAGATACTAATCAAATATCACAATTCTTCTAAATTAATTTCCCTCCTTCAGTAATTTATATACACTGACCAATTTAATTAGAAGTGATATCTTACAAAACGTTTGCACTAAAGTATGCTGACCTGCTCTAGCTTACCTTGCAACATGTTTGCAATCCTTGTAAAGTCAAAACACAGATCAGGACGAATGCAGATATCCATTTGAAATGTGATCAATGAGACGAGATGACTTGATTCTAATGTAGTTTCCTTTTTAATATTGAATATACAGCATGTTTATTTAATTATTTTAAATAAACTAATCTTCTGTTGAGAAAAATAACCTCACCCCAAATTCTGAAATAGTTTTAAACTTCCTCCACTGTTTTGTTTATTGTTGCTTCACTTGGACGTTTGAGCCTCACTGTGCAGAATGATGCATGTGCAGAGTTTGACACTTGAAGACTATTTTCACTTTCATCTGCTGAAAGTAGTGAGTTTCTCTGTGCTCACTGAAAATCCAGTTTGACATCAACCAATCCTGGTTCAATATTCAACTTAAACACATGTGATGTGAAAACTTGAAGCCTCCAGTGCACAAACACTGAGAATGGACTTTACAGTGAAGTAGGAGACATCTTGTGTCCAGCAGTTAAACTTCAGGAAT
This sequence comes from Thunnus maccoyii, assembly GCF_910596095.1. Lineage (NCBI taxonomy): Eukaryota > Metazoa > Chordata > Actinopteri > Scombriformes > Scombridae > Thunnus > Thunnus maccoyii. The sequence continues at coordinate 23,403,411 of NC_056546.1, read as the reverse complement.
GAACAATATTTGCATATTTATAGATTCTAGAAGGTTTAATGAGAGAGGAGGAGATTTTAACAAGACATTTTTTTTTAACAAGATAACTTTTTTTAGCGGAAAAAACATATTAGACACAAATTATTATTCAAAGTAGAGTATTTTATACACATCTTAAAACATGTCTAGAGGGGATCTTTAAGACAATAAGAATGCATAGAAAATTGATTGGCTATTGTAGCACCCTACCAAATTCTCATGAAGTACATCGCTTCACATGGGCTGATGAATTGCATTAACTTTGTTATAGTCTATGCACTCCTTCAAAGAGAAGCCTTTCAAATTATGAACGCTGCACTGTTCTCATTAACAACTTCAAGTGTGCTTGGTGTTCCCTATACACTTCAATTACACAGGTTAAAATATTAGACTGAGACCCACTTGAGTCCTCTTCTCATATTTTCTTATTCTCTTCCTTTACAGTTTACACCCCTTCTTGTTAACTTTCTCACCTCTGACACTTTTCTTGGACACTCTCTTACAGTCTCTTTCTGTTGGGCATCTTGTGATTGTTTTCTGTTAATTACACCCAGCAGATGGAGACAAACGAAAAAACACCCCATCGCCGAGACCTCTCTGCTGTTAATGTCTCCCACCCACCATCCACCCATCCACCCTACTCAATACCTCGGTCAAGCAAGATGAATCATTTCTCATTCAGGAACACTGAATGCCTTCACAATTTCATTGTGATTCTTTGTGCCAGCTAAGTGTGTTGTATGAGACCTGGAGAGGCCCCTATGCAATCTGTAGATAGTGGCAGTTCATACATGTGAATGCTATCGGACTAATCTTCGGCAAACAATGGAGCAGGCAGGGCTGAATGAGATGACTCTGACCGTCAAGTCCTCCTGGAACTAATTCACTTATGCCTTGTTAATGCAGTCAGTTCTTACCAGCTGACAGCACAGGAACTCTTCTATCTGCCACATAGTGTATATTAAACAGGATAATCTCAGGGCGAAAAAAGAGCAAATATGCTCAGTGAAATCATTCCCTGTCTATGATAAAGTAGAAAAATATGTGATAATATATGACAATATATACGCCACAAATACCAGGTTAGCAGGTTAGAATCTATAACAAGATATAGTGAGTGAATATATAGCACAGTTAACAGAATTCCTGTAATATTTACAGAGTAAAGTATCATAAAATTGTAAAATATCATGTCTTACCAAAAACAGACACTGCATATAGTGGAACACACTGATATGTTGTAGCCCACACTACAAACTGTTGCCCCAAATGATTACATTACTGCTTGTATCACTATTACTCCTGTCTGTTGGTCAATATATGACAACGTTTTTTTGTGGCTTTGGGAGATTTTTATTTTATTTTTTTACATTTTGACCATTGATACCAGTAATATTTTTTTTACTAGTTTAAAATGGAAATAAATAAATATAATTAACACCATTCACTTCACAATTTAGAGACAAAGTCCCATTTTGATTTTGGTTCACTCAGTCAGTTACAAAATTTTTAAGAAAATTTTACAAGCATTTTAGGTCACGGCTTGGTCCTAATAACATTAACCACTTTGGTCAACTTTGTGTTCCTGACCAAAACATTATTTTGCTTCTCTCCTGAAAAGTGAGGCTATTTCTGATGTGAATTTAAGGGACCACTATCTAAGATTTAGTGGCATCTAGCAGAACAAACCTGGCAGAAATGGAATATAAAATTCATAAGTATGTTTTAATTTGTGTATAATACCACGAAAATAAGAATCGCTGTGTTTTCGTAACCTTAGAATGAACCCTTTATATCTACATAGTGAGTGGGTCCCCTTCTACGGAGGCCGCCACATAGCACTAGAATGTTTCTACAGAAGCCCAGAATAGACAAACCAAACACTGGCTCTAGAGAGGGTGTTTTGCATTTTTCGCGAGCTTCGTAGCCACCGTAAGGTTCTCCTACATGCTTGGAAGGGGAGCGTGAGGGAAGGGGTATTCATTTGGTTGCAATTTTCAACCTCACCGCTAGATGCCACTAAAGCTTACATACTGGTCCTTTAACATTCATGCCCCTTTTGAGATATGTCCATGATATGGTCAAAGTTGATCTTTTAAATAGTTTACAATAGTTTAAACTTGACCTTTTGTTATTATCTTGCTAATAAATCATGTTAATATTTGTTCATATGGTCTTTAAACTCTGACTGCACATCCAATTACCTGTCATGGGACAGTAAAAATTGACTTAAATATGAAAATTTAAAAAAGAAAATGAAAATTTAAAGTCCCTGTAGGTGTGACAATGTTAAAGTATAAAAAACTAAATCCAAAAAGCATGCTCCCTGAATTCACGTTTTTTTACATTAATTTTTGTAAGTGTGGCACACTATGAACCTTCGGCTGCACTTTGAGGGATTAAGAATCACTCTCTTCAGATAGTTTATAGTAATAGCTGAGGTCTAGACTCTGGAGAAATACGTTCAGATGGTAAGTCTACAGTGCACAACGGCTAGGGTCAACAGATTAACCCATGCCTGTGTTCCCCACTCCCCACTGGCTGCTCTATTATTGCCCTGTACCTAGCTTGGAATGGAGAGGAGGGAAGCTACAGAACAAAGAGCACAGAGGGGGTATAGAGGAGAGGAGGCAGGCCAGCTGAGAGAGCAGAGCCCTTGGGTAATAAGCCTGGATTGAGGCCAAAAGGTGGAGAGAAAGAGGGACATAAAGGGGACGAAAATTGCTGTTGATTATATCCAGCTTTAATATTCTATTTAATTGCGGAAATGAGGAAAAGTGTGTCGGTGAATATTGTCTGATTCCCATATTACTCAAGGTCACAACATGATTAAATGAAACATGAAAAAAATGCACACACAAGAGTCTGTATTAACGCCTTACTTTAAACTTAAAGAGTACTGAGGCAACAGACAAAAACTCTTACAGAACCATTGAGATAATGAAACAGAAATCAACAAGTTCCGGTGCTTCCTTGCAGATGACCCTGATCACTCTAATAATCCTGCAGTAAATGCTTGGGCCAAGTTGCTCATTAGCAGTATCACTGTGTCACTCACTGTCACACTAAGATTGAACATAGAAAAAAATGCCATTGTCATTTTTTGTCATGCAGCAGTGAAAATAAGCTGACACAACATATGCAACATTTTTTTGCCTGGATGGGAGGGAAGGGCATGAGGTCAATGTTGATAATGATTGGTAGTTGTGGGGGGTAATATGCATCAGGGACACAGACCCGCTCAGTGTGGGCATCGTGCCTCTAAATTGGTTTGTCGGCTTCAGTGGCCTGACTAGAATGCCGATCTACTCCAACAGCCGCTCCTTACCCGGGCGACTAGACACTCACCTGGCCAAGCAATGAGTGGAATGGATGCATAAACACACACCTGCAAAGCTCAAGAGTGGTGTGCTGTAATGTACAAGTGCACAGTAACAGCACGCTGTTGGTTCTACTCTCTGTATGCATCCGGTAAAGAGGCTTTGACTCAATGCTTCAGGTTCCACGGAACAGCCCTCCACCTCAGCTCCGCTGTGTGCTGAGCTTGACCAGAGAGACAGGCTGAAATTATACAGAGTGACTCACAGGCCCAACTGAGGGAGAAAATATAATCATATTCTAATTGCTGATAGAAAGTTCTCCAGTGATCTGCCAGGACACTGTGATTAGACCCCCAGGGGGTGAAAATTGCTGCACAGAGATACACACACACACACACACGCACACACACACACACACACACGCACACACACAGATTCAGCACAAATAAATGCATACTTATATTATCTATTTAGGCTTTATCTATTTTGTATAAAACCATGCCTTTCCTTGGGTTTTAATTCACTTACTTAATTGCACCTAACTTAACTGCTTCTTTTTATCGAGTTTTTAACTGTTCTTGTGTGTTTCTAGGTATGTTTATTATAGGATTATTTTTGCACCCTGGTCTTGAGAAACACATTTTTGTTCTACTGTATGTGTATTTCTATATGGATTAGGGAAGTGAAGAAAGCCCACTATTTGTATTTGTATCTATATTTGTTGAGGCAGCAACATTATTTGTATTTGAATAAAAGTGGAATTAGGTGTAAAAATCCAGTTTTTGTTTTTATTACACTTTTAATTTTAGGATATTAAAGTGTTAAAATGTTTATGAATAAACCACCTTATGAGGGAATTCCCCACACTTCAAACTCGAGTCTCCCAGATCATAGACGACTGTGCTGACTACTGAGCTAAAACCAAGTGCATCACAAATGCGCAGACAGACCTCTACCTATTTATGCACCCATAACACAAGACAGCACAGAGTGTGATGTGTAGAGAAGAACTTCAAAGGCGATTCTTGCTTTGCACTTTTCATTTATTGCCTATTTTTTACAACCTAACATTGTGGAAAGGAGAAAGTGACCAACAGGTTATGGAGAGTCCCTTGTGAGCAATTTGCGTGTGTCAGTAGCTCAGCTTTATCTCTGGTGAACACCCCCAACTCGGGGAGAGATGTCTGAATAAGGAAATGTTTGTCCTGTAGTAGGTGGATGTGACTCCCCTTGTTGAGACCTGCTGATAGACGTAACAGCGGAGCAGAGGAGAGAGACTGAGATAGCGATGTAACCAACCTGCGCGCTGGTATTTGACATGGTTTTTTCCTTCTTCCCGAAAAACAAATAATTTTTAAAATATTTGTGCGAAATAAATATTCAGAAAAAAAAAAACATTATTTGTGCTTTGCCAAGTAACTATTTGCATACAGGCCCACTCCTAGTATGGATATGGTTGGAATGACAAATTAATTTGAAGCTTAAATTTGAACTTTTTGCATTTGATATTCATGACTTGAGGCAGTGTTTATGTGTTTCGTGTGTGTTAATGTGTAGGTTTTTCAATGCAGAATTCCTATGTACACAAATAGAGAACATGAGTGTGCTTGTGTGTTTGTGAGTGTGTGTGTGTGAGGTGTGTGTGTGTTAGTTGTGATGGTTAAGATTAGGATTACGGGCTAGGGAAGGGTCCTCACAAGTATAGAAAGACAAACGTGGGTGTGTGTAAATGTGTGTGTGTGTCAGAGTGCATGTGGTGCTAACTGGCAGAGTTTGATTCTATGATGTGAGACTCCGGGGTATTAGCCATGCTCTCACATTACCAACAGTATTGGACTGGAAAATGAGAAACCATGCCATGATTTTGTCTAGTGTGTGGTACACACTCAAATTCGCACACACTCAAGTATATGCACACAACCACTTATTATTTCCTTGTGGTGCAAACTTAGTATGTGAGCAATTGCCTCAATAGTTGCTACTACAATTACAAGATAAAAGTAATCCAAATAATTTGCCACTTTGAACAATCTCAGCATTACCAAAGCATAAAGAAAAACACGTGAACGAATTTCATATTATCTATTGACAAACACATTTAAATTCTCCTGTCATGAACAATGAAGGCTCATTTACTGAGAACAGTTTCCTCATTGAAATTCTCTCCTCCACTTACAAAGAGCATAAGAGTGAGTTCAGAGACACGGAGAGAAAAATAGAGAGGCAAGAAATGGGAGAGACTGAGTGTATTGAGTCGCAAAAGTGGAAAACATACATGTGTAGTTATTATGTGAGGGATTGCCCAAGAGAACAGAAGAAATAAGGCATTTGATCTGATGATTTCAATCGGGCGTGCGACAAGTGGATGACAATGACTTTCTCCGAGCAATGAGCTTTTGAGGACAGCTGAAGCAGGAGTTCTCCAAGTGTAATCGCCATGACTAAGCCAGTGACAACTGTTTTCTCTAGTTTGTGACAACATCATGGGGGCGCTGGAACATTCTAGTAATGTGATATGGCATGCAGCCAGTGCTCGGAGTCTCGAGGCTAAGATTTTGTGTACTTTGCTAAATGTACACAAATTAGTGTCACTTTTAAGGATTACGCCTACAGGCAAATCATGTTGATGATGAGGTTTCAGTTATTGTCTTTAAACTACACTCACATCTAAATCTAAACGAACAGCTTCTCACATACACTGACTCGCTTGCATTAACACAAACCCTTGGTGTATGACAGTTACCAGTGAGTCTGTATGTTGTTTTGTGTGTGTGTGTGATGCGAAGTGATAATGGCCCTGTGGGTGTCTCGCCATTGGCAGACAAGCTGCATTTCATGAATACCCAATGAACTAGTTTCATCAAAAGTTTTTCTTCAAAAGAGGTTCAAGGACAGATATTCTAAGACAATACATGGCAGAAGAAAGTGCTTTCCTTTTTTTGCCAAGGTATCCCACTCAGTGCTGTTGACATGGCTGCTTAGATGCACTTTCAGGTCCTGATGCCTCAGTTATGATTAGCAGCTCCTCATGCCGCACCCAGCCCACTTCAAGTTGATCAGGACCCCTTACGTTTCTGATGAGCATGGAACGGAGATGTGCACATCACAAGCTGTTTTTTCCACAACCAGCATTGCCACGAGCGACTTACTTCATTATTTTCAATGGAGAGTGGCTGCGCTCTCCAAAGCAGCACATACTGCAACATGTTTTGTGGATAAAGCTTAACCTAATGACTTTGATCACCGTTGACTTCCATAACATGTCCAATGGCTTTCCATTTTGTGTGTCTCTGAATTTCCAGAGTTGTATGACTCTAACCTCCGATCCTATTGGGATTTGATGAAAAAAAAATTTACATTCAGCTTACATTCTTGTAGGTAAGTGATGCTTTAAGTAGTGCTTTTTTTATATTCCTCCTTGTATAACCTCTGCATACAAGTTAGGTGTGGGAGGTTTGCGCTATTCCCTCAGTTCCCAACCTCCTTCCATGTGCTCCCCTCGATCAACCAGTGTAAGTTGCTAGTTCTGTGACAGGGACGTTATCCAACACCTGCCTCCCACTGATGGAACACCCGATGTAACGCTACTGGCAATTGAATAAGGGTGTGTGCAATGACTGGAAAATGTTTTTAGGTTCTAAGTTTTTTTTTAATCAAATATTTCATATACAATAGAATTCATGATGGAGTAATGGAAGCTCACGAATAGGCCACAAAGATGCAGCTTAATATTTACCCTCTTCTTACTTAGAACGAACCGTACAAAGTCCTTAGTGTTGATTTTGGTCCCAGATGCCACAGTAAAAACTGGTTCTCAACCTGGTCACAGACAAATGTGTCATTCCACAGGTCTCTTGGAAAATAATCAAACTCAGAGCTATTGATTGCTGGCTTTGTCAGCTCAAGGTGTCACATTTTCTCTTTTCAACAGAGCATTGAGCTGACAGTGTAGTCTTATCTCTCCACTTTGTGTTTGCATGCGTGTGTAAGCATGGCTGTGAGAATTTTTGTCTGTGTTTGTAAGACTAGAGTACAGAACTTGGGATTTACCCTCCTATCTGATATTTTTTTGTAGTTTGCTAGATGATACAAAATCTATTTCTGCACACTCTGGACAAAACAACAGCTGGCTGGGAGACAGCAGCAAAGAAAATTGGGTTTGACATCTGGAAATATGCTTGTTCAGAAGCAGATAGCTTAGGATAACATTTCTCAAAGCCAGCAGCATCCCGTTTATCTCTTAAATACATGAAAATAAGGGAGGACCTCTAACACCAATAGATGCAGCTGAAATATATATGTTTGTGATGTGATGTTGCTAAAAACTATTTTGTTTTAAGAGGACAACAACCAGTGAATGAGATCAAGGGCAGAATGGAGGATTCTTACTGAACCATATATTTTTGTCATTTCTTTTTAACATAAGTACATCTTAATTTGTGTAATCTAAAATATCTAACCTTAATTTCTAGTATTAAGTGTTAATATTTCTTTGGATTAAATGGAATGGACAAAGGGAGGTTACAACAGAGTTACAATGAAAGACAATACCTCAGAAACCTATTTAGGTGGGTTACAAGATCAGAATAAACAGTATCTGGTAACTCTATAGTTGGAAAATTACCTGTGTAAAATTTTTAAACAGAAAAAAATGTTTCTTAATGTCAGATGGAAGGCCTGTTCACAGACTGAATAAAATAATGATGTGTTGAATCTCTAAGCCATTTAGGACATTTTAAATCACTAAAGTTGTTCAGTTCTGCTAACAGGGTTCAGTATTTTGCAGCAAGTCACGTGTGTAAATACCTAAATAGCCAGGAGCCAAACTATTTACAGATGTTTGAGCGACCTGCCTAAGTATAATACTTGGCATAATAAAAATTCAGTTAAAGTTCATAGATATGAACTTTTGGGTATAAATCCTTTCAAAGTTTGGGGGCAAAAGCTTACCTGATGATGTGAGATACTCAGAATCTATTATAGTTTTTAAAAGCAGGTTTGGAAAAGTTTCTTTAAGGAAATGAAAAAGGGAGATATGGGTGAATGTGGTTAGTATTTTTGGAAAATGTTAATAAATAAATAAATAAATACAATGTTTCATATCTAAGTATAATAAATATATAGCTGTTTGGGTTTGTTTTAGCTGGTGGTCCCAGGCAGTTTCTTGCCTAACGCTAAAGACCACCCCTGCCTATATCATATAGTAGCCCAGTGAGGTCTGGACTTGAATGTGAACACAGCTACTGCACTCTACTAGACTTGGGATTGTGTTGTGATCAGTGTCCCGCAGACTATCTGCCTCTCTGAGAGATTACATAGCAACAAGCTGCAGAGAGCCTCAGAGCGTCTAATTGAAAACCCAGAGAAATCCCAACGACGCGACAGTCACAATAAGCACTCCCCATAGAATAACAGGTATTAGCCTTGTCCATATTACAGCATGTCTGCTGATACGAGCTATGTAATAGAGGAATGGAATCAGAGCATCAGGGTGTAGCAGTACTGACGGATAGAGATACGTGTAGAAAGGCAGACGAAGGGAAATAATCGCCTTTACTACTATCAGTCTGTCCAGGCGGGAAATGGCGTGACCATACCTGTCTGACCTGTATGCTGTGGGGATGCTGGAACAAGGCCAGTCGTCTCCCTCTGACCCACTGCACTGGACAAGGATGCCTATCTCACTCCTATGGCAGGGGCAGATAGGGTGTTCATATACTGCCCCAGACAAAGGCCATGGAAATCAGTGGATGCCTCTGGCTACACTGTGTCTGTGTCAGTGCAATATGTGGTCTCACTTTGCAGCCTCTGACAAACTTCTAAATACTAGAGGATGTTTTAGTGAATACATAAATTAAGTTATCATCTTTTATCAATTTAGACAATTATTCTGCTTGGGTTGTTGCAAATTAAAATCCAATGCGGTCAATTCTTTGCTGCAGTTTCCCAAACAGAAGAGATGCAATAAGAAAGGAGGAATTGTCTAAAAGGATAGAAAAGGGTAGAGATGGAAAAGGGCTTAAGATGGGATTAGTTGTGCTTGCATGTGGCAAGAGATAGAAACAAGCACACACAGATAAACAAGAGGCTGATATGAAAAGCTTGGGGGATGTCCTTTCATTCTGTGAGACGCTAGGCTGACTTTTCCTCTGCTTGTCCTTACACTATCATTACAGGCACAGTGGAGAGTCCACACAAACTTTACACAACGGCTTAACTCTTATCCTAACGGACAGAAATACTTTTGGACAAGACTTGTTGGCCTCTAACTCTCTATAATAGAAATCACAGATAGCCAAGCTCTTTTTAGAGAGGTAAAAGTTACCTCTTTTTTTGTCTTTTTATTTCTGTTTTGGTATCTTTTCCTTCTTTCTCCTTCCCTGTGTGTGTGTGTGTGTAATCCATTCATGTATGTATGCGTGCAGACATCCTAAAAGGAAAGTTATTGTGTGGACGTTGTGCCAGAGTGAGTCCATCTTTGGAGTGTCAGTTCCTCGGGTCGTTGGTGTCAGTGAGACTGACCGAGGCTGTCTGTGCTGCTGCCTTGGCCGTCCTCGGGGGTGGGTTTGAGTGGATAATTGCTGACATTTTGGGATTGTTTGTTGCTAGAGCTGTTGGCCAAAAGCTAAGGTGCTATATACTTTACATGTGAATAGAAACAAATGAAGTTGCTATAATGCTTATTATAGAGGTAATTATTCTCTTTGGTCTGTACCTTCTGTGAAAAATAATCCCTGTTGTCCATCACACACTTGCTAGCTTTTGTGCTATAGCAAAATCAAGTGATATGAAGTCTGTATCATTTTCTGTAAGTATTTCATTGTCACATTGTTCACACTTTTCCTTTTGTATGCTGCTGTCTGGATAAGGAAAATGGGATGTTTGGGTTTTAGTTAAAACAACATCCTACTGATGAGGAAGACATAATGATAAAGCTGTCCTTTTATATTTGCTCTTAATTGGTTCAAAACTGCATTAGCAGACTGTGGTGCTATGTAAAACATTTGTTTGCAAAAAATGAGGCTTTACAGGATTTGTTCCCTTCAGGGGAGCTGGTAAGTTTATATCAGACTTTGTGTATTATTGTAATGCATGGAACAACTGGGGTCAAAATGGGGATCATGCTGGTGTAAGACTAGCGCTGTTACGGGAAAAGGTCATTTAATATTTAATATTCTCTGCACTGACTGGAGTCATAGCAACTACTGCAACAAGACTGAGCAAGCAGATATTTGATTCCCTGGACACATCGTTGCTAGTCAAAACAGACACCTGAACACCTGGCAAATTCTTCTGTTATCTTCCCTTTAATAATAGGTCAATTATCAGCACGAGCCTAGAACAAATTCATTTTTTAAAAATGGACTTAAATGCGCATTTAGAGCAACTGTAAAATAAATAAATAAATAAAAGCTTCACTTGGTATAATAGTGCCAGAGGCCAAATTAGACTGACTCAGGAAATGTAATGCAGACGACAATGGGAAAATGGAGTACTTATAGATGAGAGTTTCACATCAAGGGAAGTGCATTTGGATTTTATCGTTCATGAAATATCTGACCCAACATTAGCAGAATTAGGAGATAGCTCAGTAATGGCAATTATTGCCAGAGCACCTCTTTAACTTTTATATGATCAATAATGATTTGTCAGTGACTCTGCACAGTTTTCCTAAATAAAAAAAGCTTGCAGAAATTACATATTCATTAATCACAAAGCTCTCTCACACACGATATAATTTCAGTCCAGCATGCCTGAACTAAAGAAACTATCATTTTTTATCTTGTTTATCTAATAATTTATTTACTTGGTTTTGCAGACACATATCACATAGTTAATGCCACTTTTAGACAGATCTTAAGGGTTTGATAATTTTATGATAAATTGCAATTGAGACATGCAGGAGTTGGTATCTTTATTAAAAGCTAATGTAAGTTTTACATGAAAAGAATCTGAAAATATTTGTAGCAATTATGGCAACATCTACAATGATGGGCAATAGGTCATTAAATCAGTATTACCTCTCCAATGTAAAGATTAGGCAAGATTATTCTCATTTTAAAAGGCAATGAGTACTTAATGGTGCACAGCTACTGTAGAGAAAAGACGACATGATCTTAGGAATTCGGGGTCTGTCAGGAGCAGAGCCTTCCAAATGCAAAACATTCAATATGGTTGTTTAGGGCAACAACCACTATGGGCATGAATAAAAATCATTATTATCATCAATAGCGAGAGTGTTTGTTACATTTTGAGAATTTTGGGTCTGAAAGTACTGTACAAAATACTGATCAGTAAAGGACTATGGTTAGAGCTTTTGATGCATAATGAGACCAGTAGGTCAGAGTTACAATAAGCGATACATCTGACTCGGTGGACCAGGGATCTTACCATCAAACCATCCCCTGCATCTCCACCATCATAACAAACAATAACAACTGCAACATTGGAGGCAGAGCGGTGATGCTGTGATGCTATCTCCTGTACACATCAAATCCCAGATCTGCCCTCTGATTGGAGGAGGCAGAGGAAATCCTCATCTTGAGTCCCACAATCATTAGCATAAATCACAGCTGCAATTAAAACCTCGTTTATCTTAATTACTGAACTAATGAGACGAGTCCCGCAGGAGTGAGCCGCGCTCTCTGAGGACACTCTGGGCGAGGAGCGGGAAGGCAAGAGAGGCGCCGTGCAGAGTTGCGCTTAAGTCTGCAAACAAGCACGCCTTCACACTAATCTGACTACGTGCACATGAGCCTGTATAGACAGAGATGTATATGCGAGTGCACATGTGCACGCACACACACACACACACACAGACTCACCAAAAAAACAAAAAAAAAAACAACAACTGACACACATGCAAAAATCCTCTGAAAACCTTGCCCTCCTACCTTTATCTCCTGGCACTGCATCACCCTTCAACTTCCATTATCTATCAAACTTATAATGATTTTATCAAGCCTACAGGCTCCATCTCCATAAGGGCTTAGTGCAGTGCTATAACTCTTGATTTTGCAACGACTGGGAATCCATCGCACCACCTAATTAATGTCTTTTTAATGCTCTTCTCCTCTAGAGCTTAACTCAGCCCTTCAACTTTGCAACAAACACAACACACACAACAATACAAAATGTTGCAGCAGATGGTAAGTAAGACTGAGTAGGTGTGTGCACTGAAAGGGAGCAGAGTGTTTGTGGTGAGCTCTGTAAAGAAGTGGGCTGGGTTGTGGACTCTGTGTCCTGAGTGTACAACAGTCAGGTTCACACATGCATGCAAGGAGCGCACACTGTTTCTCTCAGACACGCTATCACTCACAAGTATTACATGACTGCGCACATGCTCAAGTTCAAATGCACACACACACACACAAGGGGTCAAATTCCTTTGTTAAGCAGTGAGGTCAGGCAGTGACTCAGCAGATGGCAGAACGATGAATATCTTCATCACCCAAAATTCCCATGGTGTGCCAGGCTTATCAAGCGGTGCCAGCCCTTATCAGCCAGCTGGCAAAACTGGAGCCACCGATGTCCTTCCATCCTGGCCATTCTGGGCTCAACAGGGGGCATGCAGAGTTTAAAGAATACAGTCCACACATAGCCATAATCCTCCCAACGGGTGTTTATTTTCACCACACAGATCAATGTTTTAGTCCTGAAGGATCTTGGAGGGATTCTTCATCCTTCAGGATTGAAGTGTTGATTGTAGTGACAATAATCACCCTACGGGGGTATTAAAGCGGAATTACAGCTGTGCATGGAGCACCGAGTCAAAAGTGTTTGTGTGTTTTATTTCAAAAGGAATATGGCGTTTACTCAGTGAGTAAAAGGAGGGATGTGTCTTACAAAAACTAGATAAAACAGCCATATCCTGAATTTCTTTGACAAAAACAAACGGACGGAGGACATCAGTGACAATGGGTCATCATCTAGTGAACAGAAGGTCTGCACTACCTATTTAGATAATGACACATTCAATATGTAATATTATTTAATACACTCAAATAACTAAATTACTGTAAATAATGAGTGTATGTAAACTCAGTGTGTCCCTTTGTTAGTGCACCTTTCAACCTTCACTTCGGTCTGATCACATTCATCTGTTCATATAAGATCAACACAAGCTCCACATTCTGAAGGCGGGTTTCACAAGATTGCAAATTAGGTTATTCTTTAGGGCAAACAGGGGACAGTGGAGTCCAGCTTTTTCAGTTCACAAACAGACTACCACTCATAACAACAATACTTACATCAACACTTTCCCCACTTGCTCCCCAAAACGTCATTAAAATTTTATGTTAAATTGGTTTATTCATCCTGAAAACCTACTTCAGGGATTTGGAATCATTTCTGTCATTTCACAGATAAGGCAAGAAAAACAAGATACTGGTCTAGTAGTGACAATTCAAGATCAACCCCAAAATGTAACGTGGGCCTTCTTGCCCCAAGGTCAATCTAACCATCAAGATTCATGAAAATCTGTTCATGAGTTTGTGAGATATCGTCCTGGCAGACAGACGGAAGAATTAACTGGCAGGCACAAACGTCACATCATTGGCAGAGGAAAACTCAGCTCAGGAAGCTGCAGGATCACTGCTATAGCCTTATCAGCACCATGCAAACTGTGGCTTCCTCTCATCTTCTCCACAAGTCCCATCACATTCTTTAAAGTAAGACTCACAGGTGCAGAAACACCAACACAAGATATAGATTTCAGGAGGAGACCCAATGGAGGCATTCAGCACTCACACTTTATCTCAGCGTATTTACCCAAAGTGTTACTCTGACATATCTAATAAAACAATCGAAAAAAAAACACACGTAGGCAACAACAGAAACACATGAGATCATCCTCTTTGCCGGAGGTAAAATTTGTCACTCTGACAAACTATAATCCTGTTTTGATGGCACGAGCCAAACTTGTGAATGATAACACTAAATGAAAGCTGACTTCCGCTGCACCAAACAGTGATTAATATCCACTTATGGGCAAGCCCTTTCTCCAATTCTGAGGCACTGCTCTCTCCTGTTATTGACTGTTGTGCTTGATGAGACTTGTCTATTATTACTGTGGGATTATGATAAGAAGTGATCGATTCCCCTCTCTGTGCTGCGGATGTCAGATTGATTATGTGACTCAGACCTGAGATGATGGTGTAGCCGATGCCTCTCGGTCGGCCCAGATCCTGGTCAATGGCTGTTATCTTCCGCACTTCGTAACCCTGCAGAGACACACACACACACACACACAAAACATACTGTATAAGCTGCATGTAATCTTCACAGTCATTATGCATTTCCAAGCATTTTTCCAGGAATTTTTACTTTAATCTGACCTGTTATCATTTACAAGAAACCTTGTATTACAGTAAGCAGCTATCGACAAACTACATAATACCAGATTCATATTTTCATGTTTTTTGTCCTTTGTTATGTACACAAAATGATGTTAGTGGCCTTTATCATATTGTAAAAAAATGTTGATTTCTGGCCTTCAGGATGGACATTAATCAGTGAAATCTGTAAGAAATGCATCAACTTGGGGAAGCATTGTCATAATATTTCCCAGTCAGAAACTCATTATCCCATGAAGACCATGAACGAGCACACTTGTCTTGTCTTCTTGGAAAGACACTCCCACCAAATGTTGAACCATAACAGCCCTGTATTGCCAATACGTCACAGCATCTCCATAATGGAAAGGAGAAAAATAACCGTAACTAAAAGGCAACTAACATCACAGCAGGCAAATCACAAACAGACAGTTTTTTTCATTATAGAGTGGGTTATTAGCACTTCATTGGGGTTTATTTCACCTTTCATTGTTTCAAAACTCTCCAGCTGCGCCAATGAGCCTGCAATTCGACAAAAAACCACAGTATGACAGTTGGGGGGAAAAAAAAAAGAAAAGCGAAAAGCTATTTGAAAAGTCTTTGATCCACTGAGCTTTCTCAGACTTCGTGCCTCAATCAGACACGGTGGTGATACTTAAAAACCCCTGTGCTGCAGTGAGAGACGGAGCGACCCTCCCTACTTCCCAATTTCCTTCCTTCTCTCCTCCTCCCACCCTCCCTCCCTCCCGCTCCCCCTTTCTCCCTCTACACTCTCTCACTCACACCCGAGCATGCTGCCTCCCATTGATCCTGCAAATTGTGTCTAAGGCGTGTTTATGCTCCATTTCTGCCAAAGCATCTCCTGTCATTGACCAATTACAGCAGAATCAATTACAAGCCTTTTAGAGAGATTGATTCACACCAATCACTAGCTGAGAGAGAAACACACACACACACACACACACACACACACACACACACACACACACACACACACACAAACACTATGGGGGGTGGGTGGGGGGGGATTTAGGGACAGACTAAGAGAGAAATGAGGGACAGAGAAAGCAAGTGAGAAGAAGAAGTGATGCTGAAATAATATGAGCAATATTCTCGAGCTGTCTACACAAGTGGAATATGTTCAATCAACCGTCAAAGATACAATCCCCCCTCCTGCAAACCTACACACATACACACACACACACACACACTCACACATACACCAACACATCTCCCAAACTCAAGTCAGCCCCCCTCTCCTCCTCCTTATCCTTTCATTTCTAGCTATACAGTGCATTACCCCCCCAACCCATTCTCCTTTTCTCTCTTTCTCCTCATTGATTTGACAGCCAAATTGTGTTTGTCCTAGAAGGGGCTTAAACGTCAGTCCAAGCAGCATGGATTCATAGCTATAACAGCTAAAATCCCTGCCCTGTGAAAATATTTTCTTTTACTCCTTCAAAGTTTTTCTACGGATGACGGGTTGATTGGCTGGGGAAAAAGAGAAAGACAGACAGAGAGAAACAAACAGGAACGGAGAGAGATAGGAATAGAGGGGTTTTGTGTGCGTGTGCGTGTGTGTTCACTCACACCTTTGAGAAATGACCTATGACAGGGATCCAAGTTTGATATCCCTTTACGTGTAAATGTCATGGGCCTTGAGAACAGTTGACACTCGTTCCGTCACTGTACGCCCTCGGCTTATCACCACCAAACACTACCTAATGGAAATGACACATGCCTGTTAGAATACCACATGAGGGCATCGGGAGTATGTGTGTGTATGTGTGCCAGCGTGGTGGCACACATTTCTGTGTTTCGCTTTAAGCACTGTTGTTATCCTGTATGTATCTGTTGCTGGGTCAAAGGGGCTCAGTAAAAGATTTTGATTGCACGCTTGCCATGACCTCCTCCTACAGTGCCGCTATAATAGGATTATACAATGCCCCCTACTGTAAGAGGCAAGAGCTACAATACTCCAAGGCAGTATTACTGAGGTTTAGCACTGCTCGGTTGCTGTGAGAAATCTGGAATCCACTCATCAACATCGACTCTGTGATCCAACGTGATGTTTATTCCTCTATCTTGCTGTAACTTTGCACATTTCCTCTCTCCTTTCACCTTTACCCCGACATCTCTTCCACTTTCTCTCTCTACCCCATCCACACTTCCTCCTCCTCCTCTCCTTCATCTTCCTCCTGTTGTGACCTTCCTGGTGACAGCTGATGAATCAGAGAGTCGGGGAGACACCGGGCGTCGACTCCGTCACGCCCCGTTAATATGCATGCAAATGTAGCACTTGACATTTCTACTACGGCACGTGTAAGCCGGGGACGAGAGATGTGCGGGTGGGTGCGTGAGTTGTGGGGATTGGTTTGGGTGAGTCAGGGGAGAGACGAAAGGAGAGGTAGAATGAAAAGTGATAGAGAGAGAAAGAGAGAACAGAAATAAGGACGGACAGTATTATGCCCCTGTGTGTAATTCCCTCTCTATGAGTGGAAACATCAATAGCTGGACCATTAGCCACCTGGGAACCCAGTTTAGAGGGCTGAGCCGGGGTGAACATAATGGTACACAGAGAAACAGACACTCAGTATATTACATACCCATTACAAACCTTCTTGCTATAAAGACAAAAGTAGGGTCACTGTGAGACCCTACTGCTTAGTACTTCATACTTCATGCAGCAGTAGAGCACATGATGCAGCATGGTGAGATAAATCCTATAGCCCTGGTGACCTTTGCTAGAGGCCGCACATCCCTGTAAATCTCTCACAGTAATTACAGTCTCCACAGTCTCCAACACCTGCAGTGCTGCATATAGGGGCCTGGGGCTGAGTTTGGGTGTGTGTGGATTTCTTTTTTTTTTTTGGGGGGGGGGGGGCAGGTCTCAGGAAGAGGGTATCCTGCCCTGATATTAACTCAGGCCTCCTTTTTAACCATATTTCTCTTGCACCTGCTCCTGAATAATCAAAAAGGAGAAGGAACATGGGACAGGAGGAGCAGGAGATGAGCAATGAAGGTGAAAGATAAGTTGAACCTGTTGACAACAGAGAAGGATGAGAGACAAAGAAATGAACAGATTGTAGAGGCTTTCACATAAAAACTGCATGAGGAGGATGTAAGCTGTGGCAGTGTGATGTCAGGTATTACTGACCAGGGGAACGTCCTCCTCTATGTTGGTACTGTAGGGCAGATTGGTGAAAATGGGGTCCATGTCCTGGACATCAGTGATAGTAATAGCCAAGTTGGCGAGCCGGGAGAGAGGTCTCACTTTGTCTTGATCCTGATAGAAACAGAAACAAAAGCATATGCATTCATTTGTTTGAGTGTGTTAGGTCTGTGCTAATGCAAATTTCAGTGGTTGATGTATGTGCTGACCGTGGCGTTGACAGTGAGCTGGTAGGCTGAGGTTGTCTCATAATCCAGAGGTTTGATGACGGTGACAGTGCCTCGGGCCCCATCAATAGCGAAGAAGGGGGAAGGGGGCTGGAAGGAGAAGAGAACGCTGCCTCCAGTGCCCTGGTCTGGATCTGTTGCATTCACCATAAACACTGATCGTCCCACCGGTGTGTTCTGGAAGACACATTCAAGCAGACATAAACACACAGTACTGGCATTGAGTACAGGCTGGCAGCGAAATAGACATGATCTAAGTACATGACCTGATTCAAATTGTAGTAGAATATTTTTTCCATCATTACACTGAGAAATGTTCAGGATGAATACTAATACACTACTGGTGAAGTACAGACTGAACTTATGACCTTTATGTGGTTTACACAGAAGCCTTGTCTAGCTACAGAGCCACAGGGGACAATTTAATTAGTCATCATTTTTGGAATGAGTTGAATGAATAAATTGTTACTGAATGTGCATATTCTTTCCCTAGAGCTACTCTCCTAAATGATGACTGCAAATAACAATGTATTATTGGTCAATGTGGATGAATTAAACATGGCTGTTATTGTAATCAATCACCTGTGATTGGTTAGTGACCAAAGGGTTGCATCAGCAATTCTTCAGTGGCACGTCAGTGTTAGAGTACACACATTATTACTATTATTTATTTATTAAGCCAGAAACCAAAGGATGCTAAATAGATAAAAGAAGAATGTGAATTAACACAGGTGAACCCAACTGCCTCTTGATCACCACTATACAGACACAAACATTTTGCTCCTAAAGGAATCGTTTCCCACAAAATCAAAATTCATGATTCACTGACACCAAAACACCCCACATTTCACTGTTTAACTACAAAACCCTTCATCATTGGTCGGAAATATGGAGAACATTTTTATGGTTGTTTTGCAGCTCTGAAAAGACTGTCTCATTAACAGTACAGTTTGAAAGAATGCAAAGCTGGAGCTATGGGACTATCTCCTTGTGTGATGATCTTACAAACTCCACTGGAAACTCGACAGGGGCGAGAAGATAATTACTGGATGTTCATTTTGAGCTGAACTTTTCTCATCACTTCATGTGCAAGGAGACGGTTTTAGACGATTGACCATACACAGTTGACAGCAGAGTTTAATTTGGGCACAGAGGACAAATTTATGGCATATCAGTTGGACAGAATGAAGCACTCTTGTCCATTGCAGCTCCACATTGTGACTTCCTCTGATAAAACAGATTTTACTCTCACAATAGTGTAACTTCAATGACATAGGGCCATCCTATTGTCAGAAAATATTCGTCTCACCGTCTGTGCCTATCTGTGTTGCCTGAAAAAATTACTGTGGATATCAAAAAGCTAAGAGTTAAGGAACATCAACTGGGCAAGAAAGGCTGCACAATGCCATATCAGAGTACTGTTTGTCTTGGCCATGGTCAGTGTCCGAACCTGGCAAAATCACAAAAGAGGAGGCCATATAAAGATACAGAGTCCCCAGGTATTGCAGAGTTTGAGGGACATCTTCATTAATTGGAATTTTATCTCAAAACAACCACACACACACACACACACACACACACAATTAATACGAAATGAGACTGCCTGCAGACACAAGAAAAAAAAAGACTGTGCAAGAGGATGGGAGGTATTCCAGGTATATTACTGGAAAGAAACACTTGCACAAGGTCCCTTTTCTCTCTCTCTCTCTCTCTCTCTCTCTCTCTCTCTCTGTCACTCACACACTCACCTGTGCACACACAAAATAGAGCATGTGGCCTTGTATACTCCAGGGGGAGAGTGTGACCACATGGGGAGGTCATGGTGTTGAATTGAAGAGAGCTGGGCTCTGAGCCAAAGCTAAAGTGACACAGTAAGAGAGCTGTTGACCCCACAGTCTGTCTGCACTGATGTCAGGGGAGCACTGAGGTGTATTTGCATGTGTGTGTGTGTGTACACACTACATTTTGCTGTTGCCTTAGTATGTCAGAGTCTGTAAAACTGTGTATGTTTGTGTGTGATTGCTTGGGGGAGAACATGTGTATGTGTGTTGGGACAGTGTGAACAGTGCGATGAGAAAGTGTCTATAGAGATATGGGTGTATGTATTTGTAATTTGTGTGTGTGACTTAGACCTGTTGACCCACTGTCTTACTCGTGAGGGCAGGAGGCTGTTACCCTGGAAACACAACAACACAACAGCAAGGTAAGGCTAACTGCAGTTCCTTAATATTTCTGCTTCCACCATTCTTCCCCCTCGATTCCCTTGTTAAACGTTCTCCCACTGGTCTCTACACATGAATAAGCAGTGCTGGAAACTGGTCTGTCAAACCAGATTAAGTCTGATTGCCACATGGGAATTGAGGGACAGAAAGAGGAGAGAGATCCAAGTAGTGTAGCTGCAGGGTCAAACAAGGAGAGCAACAGATGTCAGAGAGAGCAACAGATATTGCAGTTTCTCAGCCTTGAGGTTGGAACCTTCATTGGATCGCTTGATATACAGACAGGGTTGCAGGAAGTTTCTAAGACTGATATTATTAAAGTTAATATATTTTAAATCAAAATAAGCAGGTTTAAAGATGTCATCATTTCTTTCTCTTTTCTTAAAGGTGACAGTAGACATATAAGGAGAAATAATGGGAGAGACGGGGGAATGCAACAAAGGTCCCTGGCAGGACACGGACCGAGGATGTTGTGATGCATGGTCTGTGCCGTAAGCCCTGGGCCAGGATCCCCCGACAGATGTCATCATTTCTATATCGGGATTTTTCCTGCCTGTCTAAATCTTAGGTGAGTAAACCTCAAATCTCCAACACCCATATACAAGGTAAGGAATGCCTTGTGTCTGTGCTGTTGCTACAACTATAAGAAACGCATGGGGTATCTGGTATTGGTGAGAGAGAAAAAAAAGAATTGTAGGGTCCCCTTTTATTTTAAAACTCTCTTGCAGAAAAACTTCATTATCATTTTTTGTCAGTTTACCTCTAATTTGGTCACTAAGAAGCTCCACTACAGCACTTAGCTGAGGCAAACCTCATCAATAGTTGCTGAGTGAAGGAACAGAGTTACTAATCCACTTCCCCACAACAATAACTGTATTTGAATAAACATCTAAGCTGCATTTCTCTGATATATTTATTATGCTTGTCAAGTTGTCTGCTTACAAGAGACCTGGAAACACCTGTAAAAGTACCCCACAGCCTACAGCATGACACACGCACAAATTAAATGGATAAAAATACACAAAATCATACTCTAGGTGAATTAATCAAACATTCCTTCTTGTGCTGAGTCTGTGTGTTTGTGCGTTTGTGTACCTGCATGTGTGTCTAGCATGGTTGTCTGCTTTATCAACTTTGCTTTGATGTCAAGGATGCAGTTTGATAGTTAAGCATTAGGTGAGTAAGTATGTGTGTGTGTGTGTGTGTGTGTGTGTGTGTGTGTGTGTGTGTGTGTGTGTGTGTGTGTGTAACTTTTTTTGGAAAGAGGGGGAGTGTGTGTGAATGAGATCTGGATTTTTGAAGAGTAAGTATGTGATATGATGTATCCTCTCCTCCCCTAAAGCGTGCCTGTTTCTATCTCTCTCTACACAGCAACCTGTGAAATAATGACGACAATGCCACAAGGTTCAGTGAATACTGTTACACACTCTCATCCGAATAGGTTAACACACACACACACAGACACATACAGACACACACACACACACACACACCAGTTTTGAACTCCCAGATTTAACAGTGCCACGGTGTTCAAAGAATTTCAAGCAACAACAGAGCTTTCAAAGCTTTCCTAAGGAACCCAGATGACTAACTCTCTCTGTGTCAGTGTGGTACGTGTGAGGTTAGAAGGCTCGGTTGTGTGCAAGTGAAGATCATCTTTGAGCTGCTATTAGCCTCTCAAGGCTCTGATGACAGAATCACAACATAACAATTAGCCATTCACCTTATTCTTTTCTTGTTTTCCCTTTATCCCCCCTAGAAGGCTTTGAAGGTCAAAATGCTCTGCTTACACAAGAGGTATATTTTAACACTAAGAGAAAAACAATAAGGCAACCTATTCAAACAGATGCCTTGGATCATCAGCTCCTCTTGATGAATTTCTCTGCATTCCAGCAGTCTGCTGCTACAGAGAGCTCTACCACCCGTCTGGTAATCCTCTCTTTGCAGCTCACCATGGAGCTCATAAAAGACCAAAGAGCCATCAGACATATTGTCTTCTGCTTGGCCTTTTGTACCTTTCACTGGGTCTCAATAGCCTCACCATCAGGCCATTGATTGGAGCCATGTCATGCAGATTGCAAGTCAATGTGTGTGACCAGGCGCAAAATGCTAGGCAGTGAATCCCCCTGTTTTTATTAGCCTATCAGACGGTTCAATCACTTCTCCATAAGTGAGCCACATGATAAACAATGCCCAGCAAGGAAGGATCGGACCAGTGGCTGCTAAACTGGATACCAGTGCCTGCTAGTTGAGAAGCACTGTATGTGTCACTACCTATTCCTTCACACATGCAAAAGCCAATTGGTTAGCCATGGCTCATATTCCTGCATATATGCCTTGACAGTGCTTTGTAGCATTTGAATAAATGGGAGCTATTTCCTTTGGGAAGCAGAATGTTAAGTGGGGAGACGGTTGGAGAGGGATGAAGAGAGTTCCCTGCTGTGTCATATCTAAACTGCACCGCAGGAATCACCCTACTCTCCCTCTGAGAGCTACTACTTATGGAATGAGAGTAGGAGACACATAGAGTGTAGAGAGAGATAGAGAGAAAGAGATTTATAGTGTGTTTTTAGGACAGTATTAAGATGCCTTGTTGTGTTATAAACCTAACTGAAAATTAATTCAAATATTGCCATCAACTTACAATTGATACCTATTACTAATGATGCAATATACATTTTTGCAACCGTATTAATTGTGAAATACAAAAATACCTTATTTACCTATGTATTCAAAACCTTGGCAGTTGCATTGCAAGTTGATATTTGTTGTTAATGCATCCTGTTTTTTAATCATCATTGAAATGTGTCCTGAACATGTTTAAAGGCATTGTTGTCCCAAAGTACACGGTGCATATGGTACCAGAGGAAAAAACAACTAAACCCTGAAAGGCCTGAAGTCCATGGAACTCTCTGTAGAGGTCCAAGACAGCATTGTGTTGTGGCACAGATCGATGTAAGAGTGTAACAAGGTTTTTTTATGAACAACCTTAAGCCGTGCTGGCATTGTGCCAGTGTTTTACCATTGTACAGCACAGTAAGATAAGTTAAGTTGTTTACATTGATGACATGCTGGAGGTCTGCTAATTTGAAGAAAGGCCCATCTGCAGCTCTTCATCTAAAATCTTACTTCTTGAACTATTCCTCCCTGCAATATTTGAAACTCATCCACTGACTTAATAGGGCCAAATATCTCCATAACTTGTTGTGTAGACCTGTTTTTAATTGAAGAATCACAGCGCTGATGAAGCTCCTATAACTCTGTGATAAACATATTTTATTTCCTATTACTTCTTCGCAAAGAATCATCTCATCTCATCAGTGTTTAATGTGAAGCAACAGCAGGGGGATGTTGGGTTTTCATCAGCAGTGACTTAACACAGAAAGTCATCAGGAATAGTAAAATAAGGCTTGTCATGGGTTGACTACCCAGCAGGACCACAGCAGCATGGCTTGGCATGGTTATCCCTTGCTGTGAGGCTGTAATGGAAATACATGTTTCCACCCACGGAAAAACTGTATTAGAAACTGCTAAATCAATGAAAGTTCCCAGAGCCATGATGGGCATCATTGTGAAAATGAAGTCTGGAAACAACATGATTCTTACGAGAGCTGGCCCTTCAGCCAAACTCAGTGTATGGGCAAAAACCCAATGGCCACTCCAAAGGAGCATCTCTGCAGAGATGGCAGAGAACTCCATGAAATGTTGCAGTTCATCAAATCACACATTGAGGACAATACTTGAGTGGCTTCAGGAGAGGTAAGAATGTCCTTGACCTTGACGGATTTAAAAGGAAGAATGTGTGACACTTGAGGGATATGTGAGTATACGTACAACAATTGATTGGTTCCACAAAGTAACAACAACTAAATAAAGGGTCTGAATGCTTACTGTATGCACCATAGATATTTCAGCTGTCCATTTTAACATTGTCATGATAGTATACTGTCTATTGGTTGACTGTGAAGATGAGTGAGTCTAATTACTTTCTATTACTTTTTGCAGGCAAAAATGAAAGATTATGTCTAGACTAGACTAAACTAGACTATAAGTGGTAAGAATATACAGAAAAACAAAGACAGAGAGGAGGACAGACGGTGAAATTAGAGAAAGAAAGTGAGAGCACAGATATGAGCATATGAAAGTGAAAGCCTGTCACTAACAGCCATGAGAGTTCTCTAATAAAGAAGGGAGTCCCTATTCGCTTTTAACTGTGCCTCTGCTGTATAATATGATGGTGTTTGCACTGCTGTCTCTACTGGTTGAGAGCAGCAGTGGAGCACTTGTCTCCTGTGGGTCAAATTTCAGGTTCAACATGACAGAGACTTCTGGGGCTCTGGAGAGTCAAGGCTTCCCAGACCTCAGGACTACACAGCTCAGCTTCTCTCTGGGACCTTGAGGGTTGACGGGGGCTTGAGTCCACTGGGGGCTGGAGCTGTAAGCGTAATGGAATCCAGTGGTTAAACATCAGCTCTCTCCTCTAGGGGGTCCTTGGTGGAGCAATCACCACAGTGTGTGATGATGCTCTCTCCAACAACAACTTCCAGTGTAATTCATTTATACGTTACTATAGTGATGGAAGAACTGAAGCCAAATTATCTCAGACTGCAGCATAAAGGCAAATTATGCTCTTCAGGTGCACAAGCTAAAAGCACCAAATTAGTGTCTGATTTATTAAAAAAAAAAGCAAATCATCCAAACACAACTCTGTAATGGAAATGGAGAGGTACAATGCTGTTGAAAGCATTGCGAGATATATAAAAAATTCTTAGCATTTTACATAACATTTTCTTAAAAAGAATAATCATTATCATCCTGAATGTGAAAGATTAAGGGGTTTATGAGGAAATTATATACATCTTGTACTGGCAGCATGTCACTGTTATTCATTAAAAACAGACTGCAAAAGTAATACTTCTGCACTTTCCCTACTCTCTAAGGAAATGTAGAGTAGTCTCCATCAGATATGGAATTTATGCCATATTTCCTATATTTTATGAACAACTGGGAAGATAAACACTGTTCCATCAAAGCTTGATAGTATTCTTCTATTCATCTGCTAAGTGCATTCTGGATGCATTCATTATTATTTTTGACAATCAAACTCTGACTAAGTTTATTCATCACCCAAAAAATGACCTGAAACAGCCCTCAGTATTATTTCGGATCCATGCCAGCATCCTTCTCCAGGTTTAAGCACTCTATTTGCTCAGCATTTTCTTATCTATGATATTTTTACTCTGCAGACACTGCATTGATTTTGTGCTTAGAAAATGTCATGTATTCAATTTGAGATTTTCTAACCCAATAGTCTACAGATTAGGGATGCTAAGCAAAGATGCTGTTTTGCTAAATACTATAATGTTCTATTGATTGTGTCTGTGACAGTTTGAGCTTATTTACCAATAAATGCAAATGAAAATATTAGTGGGTGGCAACTGCACTACAGTTCACACCTCACATATAAATATGTGGACAAGGAAAATGAATAAACCACACAACTCTAGCAACTAACACAACAGCTTCTGTAAAACTGCTCTTTAGTGTTCTTTGTGCTAAGGCCTGAACATGTATGTTTGTGTTTATGTGACCATTGGAGTATTTCATGTATGTTATCCAAGTAGCCCACATGGATAACCCACCACATTTCCACCAAGGATCCAAAATGCCCAAAAATGTCTGTGGGAAATCTAAGAAGACCCCATATTATTGAAGAAAATATTGACAAATTATTATAGAAATATGACAAAGTTTCCAGAACACCTGCCATGTTTTCTGCTTTGAAAATTGGAAGCAAGAACTACAGTAATGACAGCCCAGCCTGTGGTGAGTTTATCCAGTCAGGTTTCGTTTATTGTTTATGTTCATGCTCATGTCTCAGTGAAGGAGGCTGTCAACTATTTTACTGTCTACTGATAATTATTCCTGTCCCAAACAAAAGCACAAAAGCATCAGAATAAAATAAGCCTTTTTCACAGCAGACATTTTGACTTGTCATGGCAGGAAAAGCACAGATGGAACTAATACAGTTAATGATGGCTCTGTTTCATTTAAATGCCCCAGTAAGCCAGGCCTATGAGGAAGCATGTCAGCCTCTACAAACAATGTCCTAGAAGAAAACCATTGCTTACAAAACTGCAAGATTAAACTTTGCCAAAGAGCATAAAAAGAAGCCTTATGGATACTTCTACATTCTTTAGTCAGATGAAACCAAAATTAATTTGTTTGGATGAGATGGAGATGGGGTCCAGCATGTTTGGCATGGACTTGGCCAGGACTACCACAGTGACTGCATAGTGCTGATTGTGAAACATTGAGGTGGGAGTGTGCTGATATGGGTTCTGCCTGAGTGCAAAAGCTGTAGGGGAGATGACATTTATAGATGGCACTGAATGCAAGTTTGTATACCCAAATACCGAATGAAAAGATGACTATCAGTCTGAAGAAGGTTGGCAGCAGAGGAATTTTCCCGCATGATAATGGTTCCAAACACACTGCAGAAATCACACCGAAGAAAGAGTTTTTAAAGAAGAAAAAAGTGAAAACTGTGACCTGGCCAAGTATTTCCCCTGACCTGAATCCAATAGATCACCTTTGGAGTATTTTAAAGCAGAAAGTAGAGCAACAAAACCCCTCCAGCAAAGAGCAGCTGAAAACAATCATCTGAAGAATGGCAGAACATCTCTCCACAGATTTGTATGAGACTGGCATCATCCATGCCCAGGAGGGTCGATTCTGTCATCAAAAATAAAGGCGGGCATAAAAAATATTGAAAAATAAAAGGATGGAGTCTCACTAATGAAAGCAGTGCTGACTTTTGTTGCAGTTTGTTCTTAAATATGGACCCTTCATCATAGTTTAAGTAGTCAGATATTTTGTTTTTTTTATTAATTGGCTTATTACCTCTTCTTCTAAAAACAAATAAAATTGTATTAAATCGACAGGGGTGTACTCAGTTTTGTTATACACTGTATGCTCAATTTGTAAAATATAATCTAATTTTCATCTTTTGAAACCTACAAACATTAATAATACCAATAAAATATAAATGATACATATCACATAACATGGAAACCTGGCCAGTGGTTGTCCATGTATTTTTCTATGGACCAAAATGTTGGACTGACAGACGGACAGATAAATGGGCCAACCAACCAGCTAACTGATCGACCAACTTACTGACTGACTGACCCACTGACTGAAACTGCTTTCTTTAAGCCCTGCTACAAGAAGGCCCAAAATCTAGGTACATTCTGATCTAGTGCTTGTTGATTCGGTGAGAAAACATAGTCAAAAGTCAGGCATGCTTTGGCATGCTATCTCTGCTGTTTGAAGTAAAGTTGACTTTTTTTCCTACCTGATGAAGGCTGTGGCTTCTGAGTACAATGCTCTGCTCTTATTTGTCAGAAATGTTAAGGACATGGTGATTTGCAGGGGCAGCGCTCAGGCTTTGGCCCCCTGCTGCTAACAGCCACAGAGACCCAGCTGTTCACTACAATAGAGCCATGATTACACCTACACTGCTGGCAAGGTTTTTAGTTCCTCCCCGGCTGTCTGCTCTCCGCTTCCAACCCAGCGGGCATGTGATTGTACCAGCTTCACTCACCCTTTCACCCTGCCTCTCACAACCTCTGTCCCTCCATCACTGCCTCCCACATGTGGTGTGGTGTCACACTGCCACTGGCATAATTCCGTATGTAAGGGAATGTATTGCAAATGAGGAGAACATGAAGCAAAATAATTAGATGAGAATTAAGGGATAAGAAAGATGTTAACTAAAAAGGCCTTATGCCTCGGTAAGGCAAAATGCTTCATGTTAGCCAGCATCTGTTAACATGATGTAACAGGACACCTGAAACAACGGTTCAGTTAACAGTTTAGCCACTGCAGGTATACTGCAGATAACAATAGAAACAGCACTGTTACCAGTTAACTGTCACTGATGAATCAGACCTAACCATGGGTTAAACTGATGAAACAAACTTTGTAAGATTTGAACATAGCTTATCTTTTTGGCTATGGTAAGTTGTTCTGTTATTCTAATAATATTTAAATTGCAAACCAACCACCAACTAGAATTTAGACAAGTGAAGTAAATACCATGGAGTAAGTAGTTAATAGTGAGCAAGTAAAATTTTCCTTTTATGAGAAAGTGTCACAAACTGCTCAACAAGTTTGACCAATGAACAAGAATTTAAGAAAACACAAAACACAAATAATACATGTTACTGTAAGCCCATTTGTACAAATAATTACAAATTACAAATTAAAATAATCCACACTGAAGACTGATCTAATATCTATATGCTGTTTCAAAGCTATTTAGTGATAGCATTTTAATTTGGAGCACAAAAGTGACATTGTGATCAACAGTAAGTGCAAGACTTTCAAAAGTGAATAGAAATGACTTGTTCAGAGATGACATTTGAATTATGTTATGTCTTGTTATTAGGCTTAGTATGAAGCACACACCATATAGCCCCCATTTCAGCTTTAATTCAACATTCTGTCAATATGTGTGCCTTTTTTGAAAATTTTATTCAACCAGGTCTGTGCCCTAATGAGTCACTTCCAAGCAAAATTCTAAAAGTTGCTCAAAGTCAGTGCCTCCCAAGTGCTCCTCTGGTCAGGCAAAGCCCTCTATACCTCGCTCAAATGCCACTTTAATGTAACCTTAAGGCAAAATTAACCCTACAGCTGAACATAACCCTAATCCTGTGCCACTTAGAGAATCAGTGCATACCATTGCCTTCATGGAGAGGACTTGGTGTTAAACCTTTGAAATAAAAAATTTGATCACGAATACAACACTTCAAGTCAAAACGAAAACCAATTACATATCACAAATATACCCCAGAATCATGTAAATCCATCAATATATAGTCTATGTATTCATAAAATATATGTATTACACAACTATTTGATGGATATATATATAACATACTCTATATAAGTAGGCGAAGTCAGGGCGCTGGTAATGATTTCACAGTATGCGGCTTTGGCAGAGATGCTGAAGCAGGTGAATCACGAGAACACTTAAATTAATCATAGAGGTGACACACAAAGCCATATTTCACATTTGAAATTAGCTTATCAATAATTCACTGCTATTGAAACAAGACTAAGTGTCCTTCATCTGCAAGGCTCCAACAGTAAATGGGGGGAAATTATACAAAAATGATTTATACTCTCCTGAAAAAGTGTGGTTTAACTTACTTCGAAACAATTTGAATTCTCTAATCAACATGCATATAGCATTTTTAGAATTTGTTTTGTTTGCTGTAATGTATGAGTACTTCTGTAAGCATACTACCTCCAACTCCTGCTTGCAGTACAGGAGCCGTAAGACTTGCCAGGGGTTACAGATTAACATGATCTCATGGGATGGCATATAAACAGCACACCACTTTTGAAGATATTTTGCATGTCATGTCTACGCATTTCAAGCTTTTCGCGTGTCGTTTAACACCATGTAGTCCCCATAGACAGTATCACGGCAGTCCACGTCACGTGACTGTCAAGTTTCTGTCTGTGAAAACAACAACATCAAAAAGCTGACATTCCTTTTATTCTCAGTGGA
Organism: Thunnus maccoyii; assembly: GCF_910596095.1. Classification (NCBI taxonomy): domain Eukaryota; kingdom Metazoa; phylum Chordata; class Actinopteri; order Scombriformes; family Scombridae; genus Thunnus; species Thunnus maccoyii. The sequence continues at coordinate 23,373,542 of NC_056546.1, read as the reverse complement.
AAATGCAGTATTTTAAGATAGTTTCGGCATTAAAATGCATTTTGATAACAATTCATCTCATCTCATTAATTTCAATTCATCCCTGGGCTGCTCTAAAATCCATGTTTTTTGTTGAAAGAATATCATCAAACAGTTACATAAAACAACACAAATAACATAACAGCTCAGATAACTACACAATGCAAAGACATTGATTCAAACAACATGCAACTACATGGTTTCAGTGATAGCAGCGTCCATAGCAACCACCATAGCAACAATAGAAAGCCTGCAAGAATCTTCATAATAACTGACAAACTTATCATATACATTCACTGAATGAAGATTATGAAAATAAAATGCACATTTCCCACTAGAAATGTTATCACACATTTTAATGAAACTATCTTAAAATATTGTATTTTCCATGAGAATAAAAGGAATGTCAGCCCACTTTTTTTTTGTCTTTTTGTTTGTTTTCGCAGACAGAAACTCAACAGTCATGTGACATGGACTGGGTTGCACTGGATGTCTATGGGGACTAAACAGTGTTAAATGAACAAAGCAAAAAATGCATAGTGGTAACACAAAAATTACATAAGAAATTGGCGTGTTATTCATACACCATTTGGTGAAACCAGGCTGCACAGATATGAATCGTGTCAAATTGTTCAGCTGTGTCAATGACCCTGGTGCCCAACAGGTTAGAGAAGATCCAGGAAACATCCAAAAGGGATGAGATTCATACATACCCTAACCACCTATATAGATGTATCTGAGAGCCATCAGCATCTCAGATACATCTATACAGTAAAACCACTCAAAGTACTGTATGCTTGTGTCTGAACAAACAGACTATTACTTGCGGACAACTCATGGAACAGGTCCCATGATGTGGCCACATCACTGATAAAATGAGCCCTAGGTCCCAGGGGAGGTAGTAACAACTTTAAATTATATGTCATGGGAATGGCATCCACAAGCTGATGAGAAAGCCCAACTCATAAAAGGATGTGCCTGTCATTACAATTCCACTCATGACGACAGTTTTGATAGGGGTTTAAAGCCCACGCTTCCCCAGTGGCACACAGCTGCGGTCCTCTTGTATGTACCTGTGATCTGTGTCACAATGGGCACTGTGCTTGGGGCTGAGGTTGAGGTATGAAACCCACCTCATAAAGCTCTTCAATCTTAGCCGCCTCAGTAGTAAAGCGTGGGTGGCTGATGCCATCATTGCAGCCTGAGTGTTGACTGGTATCTTGAGCTCAGTTTGAGCTAAGAGACAGACTGTCTGAGTGACAACATGCAATCTGCTGATAGGTGTGCCTATCAGTAATGATGCATTCTTGTGATAGGAGAGATTGCCATTAGGGAGCTTTGCTCTGAAACGGAGGGACCCACTGTGCTTTGTATACAGCTCCAACACAACAATTTTCAATGATAAGCCAGTTATCTATGTATATCTAAGTGTGAGTCGTGCAGTTAAGGTGGGGATGAAATTTGCACAAAATGAAACTGCTGTTGAAAAAAATGTAAACATGGCTCTATGGGAAAATGTCTGTAAACTGACTGCAAATTAGGTCACATTATGAAACTCGAAGCTAAATAGTAACAAAAAACAGAACTTGCAAATTGCAGGGCTAACAATAAATTAAGCAGACAAACTCTGTATCTTTTGGTTCCTGCTTGTTTAAGTGCACATATTGTCTCACATTCATCAAATCTGTCTTGAAATGAACAGAGAAAGGAAAGATGCATTATAAACAGAAGCAATGTTGCTGCAAATGCACAAGTTTGATTTTTCTTGACTTTACTAGTTGACAAGACTTCTCTTTTGCTGTGTGAGTTTCTGGGTTGTTATTGTATTTCTGTGTCTGTGTCCTAGACAGCCTTGGTAAAAACAAATTCAGTGGTGTTGCAGGAGGGGCATCACTCACAAAATCCACCCAGTTCTCCAAACTCCAATTTTTGCTTTTCTCTGTCTCCCCCCATCTGAACATTCCTGAGGTGATGGCAACAAAGCAGTGGATGAATGAGAAAAGCTGATCTTAAAAAAAGTGAAAGAGTGATGTCCTCTCTTTAAAGAGACTAATAAAAATGGCTCAACAAACAACAGTCAAGAAGAATAGGTTAGATTATGATTGTTCTTGTCAGGAAATCAATTGCTAAACTGACTGAATTGACAATGTTGTGTGTATGCACCGCCTTCACATAGCTGCCATTCATTTTCATCTTGGCAATTCATTTGACCCCCTGTACTCAATTAATTTCTATTAAACTGGTCAGGAGGACCAGTCATACAATACATACAGAACAAGTCTTTGTGCACTGTACAGAAACCAGTGGCAAAAAAAATGTCTCACATTATACTGTAGCCTCCTTTCATTCTATCTTGTCTTGCGCTGCTTTTCTCTCTGTCCACTCTATGGCCTGACTGAGCGATGGGCGATTTTCTGGAGAAGCACTCAGCCGAACAAAATGATTCCACATCAACAGACAGCAAGAGGAGCCACTTTTGAAAGGCGAAGACAGCGTATGAATTTGTGTGCTTGTGTGTGTATGTACATGATGTGAGCACATGTATTCATTATGCGATATGTTCCCATACTTTTGGATTCAATTCTTTTGAATTAGGATTGTTTTATCAAGAGTGGTCATTTTGTCTGATACTCACTTCTTGGATGGCCTTAGAGTTCTGATTTTGGGCTAATATATTTGGAATTTGGTTAAAAATAGGATTTCAGTTAGGTTAACGTATAAGGTTGGGCATGGTGAAGTGATGGTTAAAGTAAGGGCTGAGGAGATAGGGATTGGAGGTTCCTCATGAGGATAAGTAGGAGAATCTGTGTGTATGTGTTTGTGTGTATGGACAGGCCCTTTTATCAGTAGAGAAAAGAAACAAATAACATCTTTATCTCCTGATCAGTCCTCTCCCCCAACTGCCCAACCCCAACCTCCCTGTCAGAGTTCATGGCTGACTGCCTCCAAAGAGCTTGGGCTGTTTGTTTAAATGTAAAGGTAATCAAGTCCAGCATGCCACGGGGATCCACGGAGCCAGAGAGAGCCAGAAAGAGGCAGATGGGTTGATCCCAGGGGAAGGGTACAAGGACAGGCCACATCGGCAAGTCTTGTACCCTTTCTCTACTTGTTGTGGAAAGTTATCCATCTCAATTATTAAAAGTGAAAGTAAGCAATTTTGTTTTCAACCTTTAGTTAAAGGCGTAACGTGCAGCTATGTTGGAACTGCTTGGTGCCATTAAAGGTGCAATATACAACATTCAGCTCCACTAGATGTCAGCAAACAACTATTTGTTATGTAAAGATATAGTGGAGTAACGGTGTCCTGAGCAGAGAATGAAGTCACACTACCTCTGTGTGTGTTGTAATTTGAGCCTCTCTGTTCTTTGTTTTGGTAGCCGCACAGTGCACTTGAGCATGCAAGTCCCTCTGTGTCCTTCCTCGTCCGTTTTCAACATGGCAGCTGGGTCACAAAGTTTCTCCTATTCCAGCTAAACAGTACACTACAATATGTCTCTGAAAACAATTGACGTGAGAAATAGGCAATGCAGTAACATAATCTTGATCCATATTTGATCAGCACTTTTTCCAACTTTATTGAGTAAAAGACACGCACATTTGTTTTGGTCTGAGATGCTGGTGCTATAGTACAACATCTAATGGGGCTGAATATCATATAAGCAACCGACCAGTGGAGGCTACCAGTCTTCTCTGTGATGGCCTTATTTTGTTTTTTTTACAGTAAGTATATGTTACTATTTATCTCCAAATTGATGGGGTAATGAATGAGTTTAAAAGTAGTAAATGTGGCATATTTAACTGGACAGCAGCACCTCGGGGGATAAGCTGCAGTGACAAGGGCATGTTATGCTTTACACTCACAGCTGGGAAATGCACAATACTACCACTGCTGTGGCCTTGCTCAAGCTGCTCAAGAACAGATGCTATACGATCGGAGGGACACATACCCCCTGATCAGATTTTCTCAGATGGTCCAGGAATTCATTCAAGTGGCTTTCAGTCCAAAGACTGCCATTCAAAACAGGCTAGAGATAGAGGCAGGTCCAGCTGCACAGAATAAAGCAGCCCATGTCCAGGGAGTGGATAATACCATTAAGAAAACTACAAAGTGGGATTTATAGGTATACATATGAACATATTTTAAAGATAAACATGTATGTACAGCACCGCTCTTTTTATGAAACGGTAGTCCTTGAGGAAAAGTCACATTGACACAAACCGAAGATAACTGATGACCTGATGAAAGGAAGGTAAACGATAACAAAGCCTGTTTGCTTTTCCTCCTACAGAATATCTTGTTCTCCTACATTATTTTTCCTGTTCTCATCCACTTCCTCTCTTTCTTAAGAAGTCATTTTTAAAATAGAATTAAATGCAAATTAGAGTAGAGCTGATTATCATATAAACGGCTGTTGCCTAGGGGGGCAAGACACTCTGGCTTTATTTATTTATTTTGTCATATTTTTCACATTTCCTTTAATCAGTCCACATTTTCTTTTAAAGACATTGGGGAATCGGGGACTAACTGAAGACGGGCGTGTGTTTGAGTTTCAGTGTGCGTGTGTGCATGTGTAAGGGCAGCTTGTATTTGTGTTTGTGTATGTGACCAAGAGCAGAGAAAGCGTCAAAGATGTACCTGTAGCATTCATAGACCTGTGCAACTTTGTTACCATCATGTCAACTGGTTCTTTATATTGTTCAATTAAGTGCATGCTTTTGTTTCTCTGTATTTATAATCTTTTACTATATAACACTAAGATATATCACATGTAAAGGTACACATCTAGGATCATATTACAAACCCCATAATCCAGCACTAACCAATATCTTTATGCAGCTGTGGAGAGGTTTTTTGGCAGCTGGATTATGTTTGCAGTCACTCACAAGTACAATTGGTCTGCTTTCAATTCATAGGGAGTGAGGGTAACATTGCTTGGACAATTATCCAGAACTAACATCAGAGGGAGATGGAGTGAACTAGAGGAAAGAGGTTCAGACAAAGACCTGCAAAATAGAAAGTCTGAGCAACACACAAGCAAATCAAAATAACAATTGAACACTGACTGATTTCATCATGTTCTCTTGATGAAGGGTTGATTATCTTTTTATTTTTTATTATTATTAACCTGTCAGAGGTTGACATCTCACTTGAAACAAGTCACTGCATCTAATCTATGCTGAGAACCTGCTCATCCTGTGACTTTTGACAGTACTTTGAGGTGTCATGTACAGAGATGGACAGATGTGCTCTTTCTGACATCAAGATTTTTTTTTTTGTCCACTGACATGGACAGTTATTTATGGCTTCTTTTCCTCCCATCTCAACTACTGTAATCTGCAATGTCCCAGAACAGCTTGTCCAGAACACTGGGACCAGACTCCCCATGTCCCAAAGGAGACATGCTCCTTTTTGGTGTCTTTAAACTGCCTTATAGTACAGACAATCTACAGAACCCTTCTGAAGCATTTGTTATCCATGTCGATTTACAACAGCTTGTATAACCATTTCTTAAATTTTTTTTTCTGCCTCTGGCACAGAAAGATGACATCCCCAATCTTAATCCCACCTTCATAGCTCTGGTCATCAGATCTACGTGAGCTGCTGAAAAATACTATAGATGTTGGCAACAATTCTGAGGTCTAGTATAAGGCTTTTTTCCTCCACAATCCAAAGATATGAAAGTTCGTTTAATTGGTGGCCCGTAGGTGTGAATGTGTCTGTACTGTATGTGTGTATAGACTGTCCAGGATGAACCCTGTCTCTCGCTCAATGTGTGGGGGATAGTAACATTGATAATGAGATGAGATGCAGCGCATTCAGCTCAGCGGGTGATTGATTCATTACTGCAAAGTGAACATATGATGTGATCATTCAATCAGAGCAACATGTCACAACGTCAGGAAAAAAGAAAGCCCTCTGAGTTTTTATAAGTTGCCTCCCCTGCTGTGGTAGAGCCAAGTCTGTGGAATCCCCACAGCATCACATCAAAAGAATCCACTACTGGTGGTGCGTGGGCTGTCTATATTCTTTATTTTTATTCTACTGCTCTTTTACAGAGGAAATACTTTGGTTTTAAAGCACTATCTGAATAAATGTGACCTGACACGACTTGACTTTACTGCTAACTATGGTACCTCCTTACATAATAGCGACAAGTGTTTGAGGCCGATGAGAAGGGCTGCACTTTGCACAGCAGATTCTCAGAGAAACTGTGCTGCCAAAGTTGCTGTTGAGGCCATCTTGTCTCAGCAACTTCACATGGGATTCAGAGCACACTCTGCTGTTTTTCAATGGATGCCCTGCTCTCTTTCCAACCACTGCCTTTCTCTCTGCTCGCCTTGTATCTCTGTGCGTTTGTTTTCAAGTCTTTTGTGTGTTTTCACTTCATTGTGAACTCTGTACCCCCTGAATCTCTTCGTTCTGCAGTCTGGTCCTATAGTTACATCGAACTCTATATCAACATCTCTTTCTATCCGTAGCCTCAGGCATGGGGTATTGTGAGGGCAGATGGGGTTCTTCTTCCATGAGTCTTAATGTCTCAGGTGTCTCTCCCCAGACGCACACACACCGACACAAGTAGAAATATACATACTTCCTAGTCGATGCATAATTCACAGACTTCAAGCAATTGCAGACACATCTGAGTACATATATCTGGGCTGCCTTTCTCCTGTGCTATGACCCCAGGTGCCTTTAATTTCCCATGCATTATTCCAGTGCTTGAAGAATGCCAGTGGTTACTCCCCAAAAGAGTGTGTGTGTCTGTGCTTTAACTCATCACTCCTATCTCTGGCTTTCAGCAGAGACCACACAACCAGAGCATTAAAATGCCTGCATGTGCTTTCCAGCGAAGGAACTCTTAATAAGACTCGGGTGTTTGATTGGCAAAATAACATGGAACGCTGAGATATGTATTAGTATGCAAGCTTTTAATTTTCAGTAACTAAGTGTGTGTGTGTGTGTGTGTTTGTGTGTGTGAGAGAGAGAGAAAGAGAGAGAGATTTGGAAAAATAAGGAGAGGGAGATATGATATGCAGACAGATTAGCCCAGCAGAATTTAGGAGTAATTAGAATAAAAAATTCTCATCTCAATCTTGACATAATAATCAGCCAAAAATGTTTGAATCTGCTCTTCGGGATGTATTTACTTTACAGCATTTAAGTCTTTACCATCCATCTGTTCTGGTCAGTAGAGTCAACAACATTACCTCAGCTGATATGCTATGATGCTTTGGCAACACAGAAAACATCTTGTCGTGCCAGTAAAGCATATTTGTCTAACATGTTTGACTACTCTGGACTGGGCAGTACTGAACTGGGCAACATACAGAATAGAGAACAGAATAAAAGGGGAAAGCTCTTCAAATAACAGGGTGCATGTAGTTGTTTTTCAGATTTCATGACACAATGTCAAAAACTGAGGCACACAAGCAAACACACACAAGCAAATCTCCTATTTTGTTTCAGCTTTACAAGCTAGTATTGATACCAGTTATGAATCTGCCAGAACAAACTGTGGACTGTTTTATCTGTGTAAAGCTAAGGAGATATATTTTCTAATCCTGTTTTTGTATCTACAAGGTATGTGTGAGTTTGGAGGCTTCATATTGTTGCTATTGCTGAGTGGTGCCTTAAAATGTTGTCACTGAATTTCTTAGATAGATGTATCAAATAGCTTTATTTTAGTGGCTACAGCATTTGTTCAACTGTGTAATTCTGGGTGCAGTTTTGTGAATATAAAGAGATAGATAGCAAGTACCTTGTATTGCTATATCAGTAATAAGTTGCAAAGTAAATACAGTACCAAATTGATGTCAAACCTCCCTAAAGCCAGATTGTAATTCAAGCACATATAAATAGAACTATGAAATACACAACACTAAATGTGATAGTCAAGTATAAACTGACAAACAGATCTGAGCAGCCTGTACAGAGAAACCGCAGCACTACTGGGGTCCGTTTGCAATCACTTCATGTAGCTCTGCAGCAGAGAAGAGTGGGGACAGAGAGATAGCAAGCGAAGAAAAGTATCTCATGTCAGCAGATGATGGACCTAAATGAGACACTGAGACACTAGCACTATCAGTTAAATACAGCAAAGGTTAGGCTGTGTGCATACTGTAGGATTACACATCAATAAAAAGCACTGGCAGCACTAATGACATTAATGCAGAATAGTTATGTATATAATCATCTCTTTTATAAAGTGATCATAATATGGCAATTGGCACTTCCTTACAACAATATCGCAACTTGTTATTTCCACAGTTTCATTCTCCTTTCATCTCTCTCTTTATCTCAATTAGTAGAATGTGACATTGTCAATTTAAATTACATCTTGTTGATGAGACATGACACGGAGCGCTCAACGAGGAGTGTCGAGGTCTGTGTGTGTCTCAGTCCCCTTTGCTCATGCAACAGCATTTCGTAATAGCATTATACTGATTCATTCGTACGACTTTTGAAATTTCGCCTAAGGTTTGTATTAGTGTCTCACACTTTTCTTATAAAGAACCTCTATTATAATCCAATAGCCTCTCTCTTGCCAAAATCTCTCTTATAAACAATGTATCAATTTCCCTTCCCTTTCTTGCTTCCTTCTTTTTTCTCCTCTCCCCTTTTAACCTACCTTTTCTATTTCCTGCAGGGGCATAGAGGAAAGAGAGGAAGAAAGGGGGAGAGGAGCGGTCGAGCGCACAACTCAATTATACATCAAAGCACTTATGTTGGGGACACCATGGAAGGGGGAGGGGGGCAAGAAGAAAATGGAGAGCAAGATGTCTGAGGACGAAAGAGGATTCACTTGGATGAGGAGGGGCCTTGGTGACGGGTGCTGGTATCTGTGCAAGTTGGTGACTAAAGGGAAAACAGACCTTGCTTACTTAAGAGAACAAACTGAGAAGAAATATTGACTTTTCTGCTTTTTCCCTCCACATGTCCAAAAGAATGAAAGAACACAACAAACAAAAGATACGGCTAGGTTTTCCACACTATCTCAACAATTTCTCAATCCATAGGCTTGTCAACCGAGCAAACTTTAAAACCAACCAAACACATATACATGTACATTGAACAAAATCGATGTGCTGTACTGTCTCTGAAAGGAGAGGCTGACCAACAATGTTATTCCTTGCTCATTAAGATTAAGCTATGGATTAAATAACTTTCATGAAGACTTCCATATGTTAATTTTCATTTCTAATGCATGAACTTCACAACAAAGAGCATTCTGTACTATGGATATTTAATTAATATACCGTGTCTATATGTACTATGCTTAAACCTTGATCTCCGCTTCACTGTGGTGGACCTCGGTTCCTGAACAAATAATTTTCTGTTATTTGTTTTCTTATTTTGCTTGCATTTATAGTGTAAGAACATTCACTCCCCACATTCAGTTACATTCAGGCTTGGGTTTGCCAGGTTTGTTAAGCATAAGAATTAAATTTATTCTGAACCTTGTGCAAACTAAATCCTGATATAAAAACTGTACATTGCCATTTTATGATGAATTGTGACAGAAAACAAGAGAAAGATAGAGATCAATTTGAATGAAAGCTGTGAATTTACTACCTTAATACTTTAATGAATATCCACCTGTATATAATGTATATAATTTAGCCCTTAATTGCATTTGTTTCTTTTACCTTTTTTACCTTATAGTTGGCTGCTGTAACATTTTAATTTCCCTTTGGGATTAATAAAGTATCTATCTATCTATCTATCTATCTATCTGAAACATGCCAAAAAGACATCAAAATAATACATCACATTACAGTGTGATTTTTAGCTAAAAAAATACATCAATCATTGAATGTCAGTTGTCGAAAATAAGAAAATATCCAGGCATGATATTTTGTACACTGTTTCCTCTGTAAGGCAGGTAATCAAATCTCTAGGTCCTTGCAATAAAAGAAGATTAATGTACACAGATCACTTCTGTATGTCATATTGTGTATTCAAAGATTCCATCAGAAATTCCTAAACAGAAAACAATATTGAAAGTTGAAAGCTCTGCCAGCAGCCACTATGGTGCTGTGACATATAATGAATATATGATGTAAGATGACTTTATTATTCTATTGGGGCTAAAAATGTAAATTGATGATGATGGTATTAAAATCAAACTGATTTATCATTGGAGAAGCATACATGTGGATAGTGAATCTCATTGCTATCAGCCGGTTAGACTATGAGATCCTGTGCAAAGTTCACATTCTGAACTTAGAGCCAAGCCAAAAGTCCATGAGGTCTCCAAAATGCAAAGGTTTAAACCGATGGGGGGCACGGATGTGCAAGAAAGAATATCATGGTCATCTGCCCATTTGTTTTTGATATTTCTTGTGTATGTATGAGATTTGGGCCTGAGATGGCACTAGAGAAAAGTTCAGGAGAATTAAAATCTTCTGTGGACCAAATTTCATAGAAATCTAGCCTGTAGTTTGAGTTAGCATTAGACAGACTAGCCAATATCAGCATCCCCAGCCATCTTTGCTAGTAGGGCAGACATGCTGCTTTGTTCTATAAGAGGTGCCAAACAACATCAAACTGACTAGAATGATAACCTGAAAATGCTGCAGAGATTTGACAAGGATGGGCTGTAAGTTGGAGCTTAAACATCTGTTTGTCACCTTAATTAATTTGAGAGTTGTTTATTGTTGTTGTCATGTATGCCTGCTGTAACATACCTCAGTAAAACCTGTTATCTGGGGTGTAAATTGAAGAGCAAAAGTTGTGAGGGAAAAACATGTTTTAACAATAAGAGCTGCTTTTAACAACCATATACTATAGGAACCAGTTTATCCTCTCGGTAAATAGGTGTATGAGTAATATCAATCATACTTTTCCCGACAGCCAGCTATTATATATGTATGACTCACTGTATATGGTTAAAATGGTGAGCCCCAATGCTATTGTATGTTATTATTACACTGGACTGAACATTCAACAACAACATTCAACAATCCCAACATGAAAGAGTGAAAATTGTAGGTAGCGACAGTCTCTCTATCCCTGTTCACCTTTCTTTCATACTTCTCTATAAAGCATCATTTTCCTTTAATGCTTCTCTCTCTACCATCTCAATTGTAGATGTGACAGCAAAAACAGATTTGAGCAAATTGGAAAGGCTATAAAGCTCTATTAAGGAAAACCTTGCACGGTCAGTGGAACAGTGAGAGGGGAAAAACAGACCAATGGGGAGGTGGTGCATATTAAGACACAGAAGAAGACAGAGGGAAAGGATCGTCAAGGAATTTGCATAATGCCAAATGGAGCCCTAGTGAGGCTGACAGCACGACTTGTAGCGCAACAATTTTTTTCCCCCACACATTAATTTCTTCCATCTTTCAGCAGAGTATTGTTCCCATAACCATGCATCATACACACTGTAAAAAGCCATGAGAGTTAGCACTCTGTTTCCCTCTCTCCAACACACCTACACATAAACATAAACACTCAAGCAGCTGCAAAATACAGTGGGACTGACAAGATGCTCAACTGTCTTCCATGTTAGAAAAACCTTGTCAAAATTCACAATTCTGCCAAGTGAGTGTTGGAGGGAAGTAGAGCGCCGAAGGCAGGGTGGGGGTGGGGATGGAGGGGTGGTACCCTCATACTTGAAAGAAAGGGAGAGAGGGAGTGACAGGTTGATTTATTCAAAGAGTGAGGAGTGGGTGAATCAAACTTTAATGGCTTTTGGGAGTGCAAGCTGTCCCCCCCACCCCACTTCCCCCCTTCAATCTTGCCCCTTCTCTCTCAGTCTTTCCTTGTCTGCTCCCACCTCACCTCCTTTATCTCTCTCTCTCTCTCAACCTCCCTCACTCTATGTTTCTGCACTTTTTGATGGTCACTCACAAACGCAAGCCTTCCCTTTTTTGACAGACAAATATGTGCCCATTTCTGCGTAGCACGCAAATCAAGGTGCTCTTCATGCTCAGCGGGGTAAAGTAAATGACAGAAAGATAAAGAGAGGAAGAGGAGGTGATTTACCTTCACAAGTGGCAGCACACGTGATGCCCAGGCAGCATTTGTTGCATCAACTCCTGGACTGGAAAGGATGTGCGGAAAAATTGTTCTACGGGCCCGACGTCCTCCCTGACAACTCACTTAAGCCACTATTTGCCCTGAAAGGCTCACTGAAGTCTACAAATGAATCATCATTCATGGAAGTGAATGACTGCAGTCACTCTTTCAAGAATGTGCTATCTTACACGTGAATACAGGCTTGCACGGTGAACATCTGCAGATAGAGAGACACACACTCGCACTCACTCCCCACACACAAAACAAACCCTGAAAACAGAAATTAGGGAACTATTTCTACATGAAATATGTGAGCAAACAGATGGTTAAAGAGTCTGAGTCTGTAGTTAAATTGGCCATATGTACTGTATCTGCATTGGATAGAAAATGGAGGAGTTAGTGTAGGAGTTAGAATAGTTTGTGGAGAGGATGATCATGTGCTATGTTTTAATCAGCGCTGCCAGACATAATCACACAGACAGATGGAGAAAGATCTAAAAAAATAAATAAATAAGCAAAAGAATATTTAACATTCAAACCAACAATTTACTGCTTCAAGACTTAAATGTATTTCATTATTCATCATGTATAAAGTTTATGCACATAAATCTGAAGAAAATGTCTGCAGCTAATTCTTCAATAAGGATAGTTGGGTTTTTTTTTTGAGAAACCATAAAGTTAGCTTGGAATTTTGTCCAAAGCACCAAATATATGTAGGAGAAAGTTAAAAATAGAGCCTGAGGTGAGTAAAATATTGACTGCTTCCCATTTAACCTTCTCACTTTATCCATTTTTTCTCTCTTTCTCCCTAAATCCCTCCATCCATCCCTATGGGGCTCAAGGTCTTAGTGTCAGGCAGAATTCTCTTTGAGGCCTGTGCCTGTCAACCAGCCACCACTCAGCTCAGTAACCACTAGATTCAATTACACTACAGGAGAGACCGGGAGAGATGATACTGAAATCATTATGGGCTAAATCCAACTTCTAGGAGGCAGCATGTGTGTGTTTGTATGAGTGTGTGTTGTTTCATAAAGACGGTGTTTGTGTTGGTTGGTTTGTGTGCATTATATGTGAATGTGGATGCTAAAGTTTAATCACAAATATCTTATGACAAGTTATTTCAAAATATATGTATTCCGCTACAAATAAAACGTGTCTATGAGGTTCCCAGAGAATGTTGCAACTGCAAAGATATTAGTCATACTTATACTGTACTGTGTAGGTGCTGCTTTAGAGCTGAGATATTTGTCTAAAACCTGGTAAACAAATTACTTTTGGATGCTGTAACCTGCTACAAACAGGGCAGAAGGCAATCAAAGATTGGATTTTCAGCTTTCAGAGTCCAACAAAAGCAAAGAAGAAAGGAATATAACAGATTCATCTATGTTCTACCTGACAGCGACAGAGGGCACATCAAATAGCAGGTGCCTCTGTTTTGCTGCCAGAGCCCACATCAACACTAAACAGCTCATTCACAGGCATAATAGGAGCTCTCAAACACCCTCTGCCAATATTATCTAAAATACGAGTGCATTTGTGTGTGTGTGTCTGTGTGTTTAGTGCGTGAAATTCTGTTATGCTGTTTAACTCAAAATTGTTTGGAGGCAGTAGTAGCCAAAAGTTGGGGGCTGAAACGATGCTGGTATGAATTCCTCTCTTCTACAAAACTGCCATCATGGTGCCTTTGAGCATCTGAGGTGCTCCAATACACATGCTTCCCAAACACACAGTCCAACCGACCATTCAAAAAAAATAATAAAACAAGGGCTGAGAGCCAAATTTTAATATGGTGAACAGTCATTTAATTAAACAAAAGTTAATTACCATTGTTTTAGGAACAAAAAACATTCTGATGAGGATTCCTTATTATGCTTCTGTTGAACAAGACCTTCCCTTCCCTAACAAACCAAACAGAAACCTTTATATGTTAGATCAGACTGAATGTTTCAATGTCTGACTTCCACCTAAGGGGGTTCCACCTTGGGCAGCCCTGTTCTATAAGATCAGCCATAGTTCATCAGAGCTTACTGTAGGTTAGAGGGGGACATTGAGATATGGCTGATAGAAAATAGAGGCTGAGGAGGGATTTGCTCACTTGCCTGACATACCTGAGAGACAGTAAACAGATAAAGTTTGGATATCTATCACTTGAAGCCTCTTGCCTGTCTGCCTGTTTACCAATACATTTAATCCATCTATGTGTCGCATTACAGCACTGGTCTGTGTTCGGCTATACAATCTTCTGTGCATCATTACTGCTATCGAAGGCAGGATTCCACTGCACTGCGTATCTAGGTAGGGATGAATGTGAGTTTTGGCGAGAGGACGAAAGAGAGATGAAATGTAATTTCTGTAATGCTATAAGTAGAGTGGCTCGACCAAAATAACACAAACTTTAACAAATATACCTTGCTAAGGTCATGGAGAACTATGGATCGATCATATCGAAACATGATCATAAATGCAAGCAAGGTGAGCGTGTATGATCCAATAATGCAATTAAAATCTGTTTTGTACAAAGCAGCATGAGAGCATGAGAAACAGGCATTTGAGGCAGAAAATACCGCAGAGAAAGAGAGAGGAGAAGCAAAAGACCACAAGTGACTAAAAGAACAACAGAAAACTGTGTTTGTGGTCAGGGGCATGGTATCAAATACACACTTGGCACAGTTAGAGAAGTTGTTAGTGTTGGCATTTGATATTATCACAGAGCACTGACTGAAAGACCGACTCCCAGTGGGGGAGTGTGAGGGTCACGCAGCTTGGGGCTGGTATGTGAGTGTTTTTGGGGGAGTTGCTCTTAAAGCCATGAATGGTCCCAGAGCTGCTCAGACTGCAGCGCTGTACACCACAGATGCACAGGTAACGCTTTAGATTACAGCCTGCACACTTGGCAAAACATTTTGAGTTTGTCAATAGAGGGCTTGCTATATCGTGGGCTACCTGTCGTGCTTAGGGAATGTGAAAAACACTTCTCAGTATGTTGTAGTCTCACTCCATCATCTCAACCAATAATGGATTTGGGTTGTGGCCCATCTGCTGTTGTATCAAAACATTATTTCTGGTGATAGTCGTCGCTCTTTGTATCCAGTCTCTGCTGCTGGCTGCCTGAGTGTGTGGATGCTGTAAATCTGGCCAGCTCATTAGCACTGACAGAGGGAATGCTAGCAGCCCACCTGCTCCCCTTCACCCTCTTTATGGCTCTACAAATTAAAACGACATTTACACACTCTCTCCCTCACTCTCCCTACTGCACCGCTCACCTTGCCACTCACATTGCTTCATCTGCTCACTGCTGAGCTGCGTCAGGCCCACCCCAATAAACCTCCTTCCCTAACCATTCTTCTGTTTCAATAACCCTTGAGCACTTTGTCTTGTTTTCTTCTGGCTTCTATCAATCTGTTTTGTGTCCTGTCACACTTTGCTTGAGTTAAATCTCATCATTTGAATCCTTTGACTTTCTGTCATCACTGCTCTTTCACTTTTACTACTCTGTCATCTATCTATCACCCTTTCCCATCTTTTTCTGTGTACTAAAGTTCAACAGGACTGTCTTGTAGCGCTGGTAATCTAACCTTTAGTTACTGTGGCATGTCCAGTGAGTGACAGCAAGATGGAGTGATGTCGCTGCATGTTTGCTTCGCCCGCCAGAGGTCGGTTAGGGTCATGGAGGTAATGAGGCCATAAAAATGCAGGGAACGAAAGTTGTGGGGAAACAAGATAAGGTGGAGAAAAGGATAGAGAAAGGAGAAACAGGGTACAATGAAAAAAGTGAACACAGCTCCAAAAACTCTCACAGGCTTTAAGTGGAAGAGGTGAAAGTCTTGGAGCTCTCTGTCTACAGATTGGACTAAGTGCTGCATTGTTATTGCAACACACACAGTCATAGAAATATGAATCAATTTTCTGTGTCTCATTTATCAAACACAATAATAAATTCACTGAGATTTGCGATCACACAAACACATTCCACCTGCATTAGTCTCACACTGTGCTCAAATACACCTGTTTTGCATATTTTATTTGGAATGTTATGTCTCATTGTTACAGGCTTCAGCTCTTTCCAATGTAAGTAAATGCAGGTGAATTAGAGCCACTGTTGCACTGGTGTTTTAAGCAACCTCATCTATTACCACGTGCCATTGCCTAAAATAAAAATGCTTAAAATTTTGTAAGCACTAGGAGGGCAGGACTGACATAAGCAGTAATTCACTGTGTGATGCAGGGGAACTAACAATATGTGAGCGAATGAGGGTCAAACACAGCTCTGTTTAATAGCTTTTCAGAGGCTAAACTGAAGCCTATTGTTTGCAGAGCTTGGAAAGTCTGTATGTGGACTATAAGTGAGTCCCACACAACTGAGCAGTGGCTGCATTGGCCTGAGAGAACCTTCCCTAGTGGGTGGTCTAAACAGCCTAGTCTAAACAGTCCTTCTTTCTCCCATTTATTTGCCTGACTTTATGGATTGGAGAGAGAAAAAGCCAGTGGCTTTGAAGATTTGGTGAAGACTCAGAAAGGGGTATGTGCTCAATATAAACACAATAAGATATGTGTATGTGTGTGTGTGTGTGTGTGTCTGCTTGTGTGTATGTGTGGATTTCAGCCCCTGTTTGAAGTCCTCCACTCCACTCTGGCAATTACTTCATATCAAGGATTAGATGAGGGAGAGGGCAAAGAGGAGAGAGAAAGATGGAGAGAAGTGAGAGCTGAGGAGGGAGGTAGCAGATTCAGAGAGAGGACAGAGAAGCTAGAGAAACTGAGAGGAGAAAAGAGATTGAGGTCTCCACTGCAGAGGGTGTTTTTTTTCCTATAACGGAGGCTGTGCACATTCTCTAAACATGAGCTAGACGAGAACTCCCCAAAATCGTGAGTAGATCACAGGTGCAGAAAAATGTAGCTATTTCCAGGACAGCAGAGACAGAAAAGCACTTTGAACAGTTGATGATCACAATAAGTTGGATCTGGCCACCATGCATTACTACTGTTAAAACTGTCATACCATTCAGGTAAATTTCATACATAGTTTCTTACAGTACCTTGTCTTAAATTCCAGGAGCAAACCTTTGCTTTCTAAGGCATACATGTGAGGAAAATGCTCTTTTGTGACTTGTCACATAATTTCTCCGCCGGCATTGTTTTTATGTTCATATAAGAAATTATATTGTAATTGTTCTACACATGATGAATTCTCATTTTATTTAAACTGTCCGCAGGGAAGGTTTGGGCCTGTTAACATCACAACCTGTGATTTCTACATTGGTTATTTTACTGCTACCTTTAAAGCAGTTATACTCAGTCTTACCTCTGGGATGTGGACTGTGTAAGGCTGCCCATGGAAGATTGGTGCATTATCGTTCACGTCTCCAATCTGGATGTTTACTGTGTCTTTGACCACCTGAGGGAGCAAACACTTTGGTAAATCTCTTCCAAAGCCACCTCCACACCTGCACACTTACTTGACAGAGTACTGTAGTTACTGAAAATGTGTATTAGCACTACCAAGCCAAGATTTAGAGTGAAGGAAAACAGGACAAGTGTGTGATAGATTACCCGCGGGGGAGAGTAGGTTGAACGTCAGTATGTTTCAGTAACTAAACTGTGTTGAGTGAGACAGGTGTCAGAATGATTTCATGTGAGAAAGAGAGAAAAAGGGTGAGAGTGAAAGCGCGAGACTGAAAGAGAGATGGATTGAGAGAGAAGGCCTCTATATGACGTGTGGTCAGACTACATCCAGGTGTCAGCATGTGTCAAAACTGTGATCACAGTGCAAATCTGCCTCTTACCTCTTGAATGTCACTCACGTAGAATTCGACCTGCATCTCTGATTTGGTCTGGTAGAGACAGAGACACGTGTCAGCACATACTTTGCATGAATGTGTAGTGCAAAAGAGCTTTGCAGAAAGGCATAACTAGATAGAAATGCTGCTCTGAACTCAAAACCCTTTCTTCTTCATCTCTCCCCACTGACAGGTATTGTGCTTTTCACTACTCTTTCATCATTCCATAATTTGCATTCCATCTCCTATTTTCAAAATTGTCCTGAGTGTCTTTTTTTTGTATATAGTGCATTTGCTTTGGTAATGTGCAAGCGTGTGCACAGTTTTTGGTGTGTGTGTTGATCTTACCTCACGGTCGAGCTGCTGTCGAAGCCACACCACGCCATTGTCTTTGTTCACTGAAAAATACCTCATTGCCTCCTCTCCTGAAACGCCATATATGAGGGGCTCTCCCTCAGGATCAACTGCCTTTAGCTGGGCCACTGATGAACCTGCCAGACAGAGTCAAAGGTCAAGGTGGCTAACAAGTTTTTTTATTGGTTATGTGACCTTGTAATGGGTCATATAAAAAGCAACACACATAAAAGGATATGTCACCCATATAAAAAACATTTCATTGCATTTGAGGCATATGTACAGGATAAAATAGCATTGAGATTATGATGTCTGAGTATCACTGTTGGATTGTTTCTGGCAATAGTTGACACTGGAGTTAGTTTAATTTAGCTTCCCACAATTGACCAGGAATGTCTTCTCTTTTAAAGGTCAGGTACCCACTAAATACTAACAAATAAGGAACAACTTGACTCATAGTAAAGAAAAAATCTTAGCAGAGCATGATGTTGGTATTGACATTTAAGCTTTAATTTTGAACCATTTGAAGGCTCATTTAATTACACAGTTCCAATGCATATTTTATCTTGTGAGTTACTTTTCATAAATGTAATCTGTAGTATTAAATGCAGATAATGCAAAGCAAACCAAAAGAGAGATAGATCACAGCTACAACATAAAGGAGGAAATGTTCCAGCAAAAAGAATTAAAGTGATATGCAAACACCAAGCTGCATTTTCATGTTAAGGATAAAGAAACACACACACACAACACATACAAACACATTAGCATGTGTAAGGGTAGAGGAACAAAGGGTTTTAATTGGAGTTGCATTGGTTCACAGGCCTCATTCATCACAGACACTAGGGTTCAGACAGGCTGGCTAATCAAACCCAGAGGTGGGGATCCATCAGCCCGACTAATCCACCATGTTGGACAGATGTGTCAAGGAGGGTAAGGCTGAGGTTAGTAGGGGAGGCATGGACGACAACATCAAGACCCCATGACCTGGAGGGACAAGGCTCATTACTAGCCAGGGTAAAACTACTTGGGCAGGGCATTGTAATGGGCCGAAGGGGAGGGTATGCTGTTATCAGTCACACATAGAAAATGTATTATTTTCTCTTTCCATTCATATTCACACACAACACACACAGAGCTGAAATGTAGACACACATTTACAGGTACGTCCAAGTTTAGATAAACTGTTGTTCTGAGGTCATTCTTTTGACCTGCATTTGTCTCTAAACCCTGACCCTCAGTTGCACAATCAAAAAGAGACAGACATTCTTGTAGTTTTACATTTAGTCATTTATTTCCATAAAGGAAGAAACAAAGATTAAAAATTAGACGCTGTCCATGGTGCTGAACTGTAGTCCTGTAGGGATGAGCTCAAAAAGTTTTAGGAGACTCACTGCTAAGAACCTTCACTTTCCTACCAACACCAACGCAATTCTGTTACTGATACCCCCTTTCTTTCTTGTTCCATTGATTCTCGCTATAAACCGTAATCTCAGTAACAAGCCTTTCCCCACTGAAGTCCAAAATTGTACTTAACAAAACTTAATACAGTGTGATAATATATCTCAATGGTTTGCTGTCACCTCACAGCAAGACGGGTTTGAGGTTTCTGGGTTTAAGTCTCAGCTCTGGTCCCTCCAATGTGTAATTTCTGTGTGTTCTCTCCATTTTTTTGTGTGGGTTTGCTAAAGTTGCTCCACTTTCCTCCCATTATCAAAAGGTCAGAAAACATGGAAAGTCTAGATTTCAGAGGTGAAAGTGACACACACACACATTCAAAACCCTTGTGACATCTCGATGTGAATTTACATATTTGTTTGTCTGTATGTTTGTTTGTGTCTCTCCGAAGCTGACCTTACGCAATGCATGTTGGGAGCACAGTAATAAATATTCAAGAGGGGAACATGGAGTGGAGAGTAAATACAAAGATTATATATGCATTCAATGAGCGCATGTACACACGTATACATACACTCATCCTCTCTCCCTCCCTGCAGGTACTCAGTCAGACGATAGAGGTGAAGCCAAACTAAATCAAGCCTGTCACTCGCACACCAAACTGCTTAACACAACGACCAATTAGGCTTCACAATCACACACCCCTCTCGTTTTATTAATACACCCCATTTTCCTATGAAAGGGTGGCAAAAATGACTAATTAATATAACGATTTATGAACCCCTCTCATTGCATCTAATGAGATTTATGCAAATTCAGCGGCTTTCAATATGAGTTATAATTTGGTCGAAGACGGTGCAAATTAAGCATTTTACCTCATAGTCATCAATAATAACAGATTTTTTTTCTCCTTCTCCTTCCGGCCCTCTCAACTGAGGAGGAATTGTCTGCTTCATGTGGGTAGACACACTCGAGTGAAGAATAACAAATGGTCATTTGAGACTAAGACTATGTATGAGAGCCACTGTCTTATGGAAGATTAACTCCTACTTTGGAACAGAGAGGTGAACTAAGAGCGACCCATTAACTATATTGGTTGGATTTTCTGCTCAGATTAAGATTAAGTACACAGTATGGGGTGCTCACATCGCTGGACTGCTAGAATATGTCCATGTCTGCTGAAGCACAGTGCCTTTGCTTTCTGATACAGATTTGGTACTGCTTGTCATGTATGAATTTACTCAAATTCCTCTTAATTTTCTCAGGTCCAATCAGGCTGGGTTTCACAGGTTGGGTTAACAGAGAAAAATGTATGTGATCCAGTAAAGAACAAATTAGGGATCAGGAGTTTTTACTTTGGCCTCAAAGATAGAAATGTCTGAGAAATGGAACAACTTTGACATTACTGTCAGCATCGACAATAAATCTGTGTTTTCTTGAATGACACAGGGCAAACATTTGCTGAGGTAGAAAAAGACAAATAGTAGAAAGTAGTAAAAAAAACTCACTCACTCACTGGAGTCCAAGGTGACACTTTACACGTCTTGTTTTTACCGACCAACAGTCCAAAGCCCAAAGATAATCAGTTTACTATGATGGCAAAGGAAAACATCTTCATATTTGACAAGCTGGTACCAGTAAATGTTTGATATTTTTGGTTGAAACCATTATTTGATTATCAAAATAGTTGCAGATTTTTTTTCAATCAATTAATTGATTAATCATTGCAGCTAGAGAAAATACAACATTTTGTTGCTTCTTATTCAGGCTACTTTAGGGTTAAGGCTTAGTTTAAGTTTACAATTAAATAAGGATTAGGTTTGGTTAAAGTCATCCTCCACTCAAAAATGTGTTTTAGTTATTGTTACTTCACTGTGTAGAATGATATATGTGCAGAGTTTGACACTAAAAGATTTAGGATTAGCATTAAGATGTAGGCACAGAGCAGTAAGGGTCAAGGTTTGGGTTAGGACACTACTGTACCAAACAGCAATGTGTGCAAACCTTCCTCGCAAGTATAGTAATACATCGTGTGTGTGTTTAGAGTATCCTTCTAGTGCTTATCTGTAACACGGTGGCACCAAGCCCTTTCCCCTGACAAATGATGCTATTTAGCAGCAAGTGATGCCAGTATTACTGTTATGAATGATACAGTGCACATTAACAGTGCCCCTCCCCTTCTCCTCCACTCTGCAACACTGCTCCCATGACAAGAGCGATGGGCTGGAAGAGCCATCTCTCTAGCTCACCTTTCTCTCTCTTATTGTCCCCCGAACCTCTTATTCTCTCTGCAAACTTAAATATTGAATCCCTACTTTTGCTTCTGTGTTCATACAGTAAGGTCAAACCAGAATGAAGCAGAGCAAACTACAACAAACCAAGGTAAGCACATTAAGCTTTCGGGGACCACACCACTTGCATACTTCATCTGACCTGGTAGATTTGGAGATACGTAGTTCCTCCTGTGAGTTAGTACGAATGTGAAACAAAGCCTACATGACTCACACTATGAGGGCAGTGTGAGTGGGACACTGAAATACATGCACAGTTTTATATTGCAGACCCTTTGGTACATACTGTATGTGGTTTTGTCAACATGCTTTAACTTTAAGGCTTCACGGTATACCTGAAAGAAATATTGGAAGCATTTAGGTTTAAAAATGTTAGAGGTGGAGAGAGGGAAATTGGTGAGGCAAAAGTGTGAAGCATGTGCGCAATAAAAGAGGCATAACAGAATGAGAATACATTTAAAAAACAGGGAAAGAGGAAAGAGCACATGAGGTTGTTGAAGAAAGTAATAGATGCACTCCATTACCATAAGCACTTCTCCCAAAGTTAGAGTAGGACTTCTGCATTAAGACAAAGCATCGTTGCTTTACTGTGACAGGGCTGAAAAACGTACTGCCATAAAACATACAAAATGACAAGGCCTGGAGAGGCAGAAGACTATAAGTGATGAGGAGGGGGAGATGAAAGTAAGAAGACTTGCTACACAGCAGCACCCTCATGTTTTACTCAGCCCAGCCTTTTAGGAAAGGCAAGGGGACCAGTGGGGGCGCTAAATCAGCCACTGGAGGACATCAATCCCTGCTGGATCAATAGGAATCGGGCGTGTTAGACGGGGATTCGGCTGGGTCCTGCCCTGGGGCCTCAGGCTTGAGAAAGAGAAGGGGCTATAGGCCAAAGCCCTGTTTATTATGTCAGTGACATCTCTAGACCTCTCGGTCATCTGAGCGCTGATTCAGTGGGACGGGCAATGTCAGGACTGCAATTTCGGGCAGGTTGAGAATTATAGCTTTGAATTTTATGGTGCACAGAAGCTTAATGGGTATATGGGCAATGTTCAGTACGCTGACTACCAAAGCAGCGGCAATCAAAAGAAAAAAAAGCCACCTCAAGACAAAGCGGAGAGATGACTGACTGTGGAGGACATGGCAGAGAGAATTTTGATCTTTACCTGCTTCTTATAAATACTTGATGGATTGTCTTGAGGCAGGGCCAGTGAGCCTCAGGGTTGAAGTCATGCAATCAGTAGGCTGATGAGTCAGTGAGATGCCACTCATGTTACCACACTGTCTATCCACTGACAAAGAGAGCCTTCAAACACATCAGCAACGCCAAGCCGAAGCCACGATGCCTCACATCAATCACTCCCATCACAAATTCACACAGGCAAATACTGTCTTCAACTAACTGGCAGCATGAGCTCATCCAGTACTGTGTCTGTATTTTGTTCCCTGCTCTTTAGTGCAGCATTCGTCACTTTATGGATTGTGAAGAGAAATTGAACTCTCTCTGTGGAGAGAAACAGTAATAGAAAGCCTTCACATCTGTCACATAGATGAGTTGTGATTATGAGACTGTGACTCTAAGCTATAATGCTGTACTCTTTTCAGTATCGGATCCATCAGGCCTAAAATAACAAGCAGAGAACTAAAGAGGAAGCAGGCAAAACAGCGTACTGCTAATCGACTGTGTGCCATTATAACAAAATAGGTCTGTTTCTTGCACATCAGTCTTGCAGAAGGTCTGTGTGTGTCTGCATGTTAGAATCACCACACTGAAAGATCTATACAGTCATAAACTGGGAGAGAACATGGGTCACACATGCAGAAATGCCATTATACTTTTGTTGAAATGAGAAATAGGAAAGTAGAATTTGTTGTGAAACTGTGCAAACGCAAAAATAAAAGCACTGTATTCAATCTTTTAAATGATAAAAACTGAGGTGGGTGTGAACTTTAAGTCATACATAAAACAGTAGAACTATATTGAAGTACTGCACTCAAACCAGTGTGAGACCCCAGCTGTTTCAGTCAGTCTGGCTCATATAAGCACTTTGAGGGTAATTTACGAGTCAGATTCCATCAGGGTTTTTAAGTCACCATTTCAGGCTCATCCTTTTAAGTGATCTCTTGGGGGCACCTGCATTAACTCGCACCCTCACCTCCAGTCAAACACACAATAAATTAAACTTTCTTTTCTTTCATTGGAAATATAATGGAAATGAGTTGAAATCTACTAATCGCCACTTTCTTTGCCATCAGTGCTGTGTGCTGCGTTAATGTCTAGAGATCCAGGTTCCTTCTGGGAAGCCAGCTTGACATGGAAATAAACCGAGCAGATCTACTCGGAATGACAATAGTGTGATGGCCAGAAACTGAGTGCTTGGACCTCTATTTCCATACAAAGAGAGGTGTATGTGTTCAGGGGGCATCTTTAATAGGAGAGAAGAGGGTGCATGCAGATAGTTTATTTGCCTGTAGGATGAAGTCAGGCATGGAGAGTGACAGTAAAGGCTTTTCCCCAGGGAGGTCAATTAGAAAGCTTGCAATAAAAAAAGATGGAAAGAAAGAAAAAGCCCACTGATAATGTTTGCAAGCCTTTGTGCCATGAAAAAACATTCTCAAATCAACACAACCGCTGCAGACGAGCACAATTTACTTATTAAATAATAGGTGCAAATTAGAACTGGAGTTCTTCAAAGGAATTTATATTTGTCTGCTAGAAAAAGCTAATTTATCACAGAGAAATCCTTACATTTTAATAGCTCCTTTGAAACAAGACATTTACCATATTCTATCTCATTTTCCTCTCATTTACCCTTTCTCTATTTTTCACTGCCCTTCTTTCCTTTGTGTGTGTGTGTATGTGTTTGCGTGTGCACAAAGCGCGCGTGTGTGTGTGTGTGTGTGTGTGTTTGTGACATCAATAACCGTGATGGCGAACAGAGCCGAAGACAAATAGTGCCCAGAGTCTGGCTTTAAGTGACTCCTGTGTTTCAACAACACACACCATGAGAGTCCTTGGGAGCTGGTGTATTAATCCAACAGATTTATGACTAAATCTGTCACGGATGAGAGGAGAATACCCTCTGCCTTTCCCTTAGCCATTCCTGAGAGACATGAACACCTTCCAAACCACACATCCTAAATGCGTGTGTGTACACAGCTTTTAAGCTACCAGACTATACATATTCAGACAACATATGCACATTTATCGTGTGTGAAAGACATAAAGGAAAACAAAGATTAGCACACCTAGATGTAAGTACATGAGCATAAAACATCTCCTGAAGGTCATCTGGTATAAATTATAAGTTATACTGTCAAAAAAAAGATAAGTTTCACTGTTTAAAAAAAGCGAAGGGGCTACCACATCTTTTGTCCAGCCACCCTCTTGTGAAAGTGGGTGAAGGTGCGAGCAGTGTGTGTACTGTGCAGATGCATGGCACTCTTCAATAGAAACTAGGCTACGGCTTATGATACAGCTTAAAACGCTCGAATGGGAGGAGTAAAATGTTGAAAACAATGGTTTATGTACCTGTGCATTAACCTTGTGAAAAAAGAAGAAAGCAAAGATTGCAGTCGGTTTTGTTTTATTCTCCCAGGCTTGCAGAGAGGAGGCATCAAGGGAATTTTAAGAAGCTGTACAACGATGAATGTCATCAAAAACTAGTAAAAGGCAAAGTTTAAAGACAAAGTTGAATAACTCACATACTTTTGAGACTTTTAGGCACTAATGCCAATATTGCAGTATAAATTTTGGGTTGGATGAATCACATTAGCGCATTTGGTTATTAGAATATATTTGATGTTGCTGCTGTCCACATTAATCATACATTGGAAGCGATTCAGCTCAGTCTAAAATGAACAGGAGAGGATGAAGAATGTGATTGGATGTCCAGCCCAGGATCGGCTTTCTAATGCACCCAAATGGTGAAATGATGAAAACACTGAGTGACAAGGCTGTGACTAACCAATCACATTGCAAAAGTCGGAGGACAGTGAAGGACATTAGTGGGCAGTCATCCCACGCATTGGTGAGGAGAGGCAGACCTGTCACTACAAATTCACACACAGCTCCGTTCACTCTGCGATCACACAGGAAAGCTCTTTGCTCTGGCTATTTTCTATTCCATCCCATCACAGTCTTGCTGTTCCCCCACTCCACCACTCTCCATGCAATTCTCCCTTTTGTTTTTGTCATCCTCTCGTCACACTCCGTCCTGCTTGTGGAGGCCAGACAGAGGGACGCAGGCAGCATTGATAGGAGTGGACAGTTGGCTGTGTGCTACTGAGGGTTCTGGAGTGACGGCTGAGTCAAGTCGAGTCAAGTCAGTTTTATTTATATAGCACCAAATCATAGCAGAAGTTATCTCAGGGCACTTTTCATACAGAACAGGTCTAGACCGCACTGTTTAGAGGTCTGTTGTTGTCACAAAAGCAAACACCCGCCCGAAACACACATGCATCCACCCAAAACTGCACCACTCCTGCCAACATGCCAGCATGTCCATCAGCACTGGCATTTTGTAACGCCTGCCAAATCCTTTCCCTTTTGTTTTCCGTCTTTCTGTCTTGCTCTTTTCATTCAGTTTTGCTGCTCACCTCAATTTTTAATTCTGTTCTTATTCTGTTATTTACCATTCTTTTTCACCCTGCCCACTCTCCCTCTCTCCTCCTGGCCCTCTGCTGACCTCACCAGGGCTGACTATTACCCGAGAGTGAGCTAAATCATGGTCGCGTAATGGAACATGCCACCTTTATTGTGAGGCCACATACACATAAACACAGTCACACTGAAACAAAAGCCTCTCCCTTTTGGCCTTTCCCCCTTTTCTCTCCCGTTTACATGTTTATCATTTGGCCCATGTGTTACTGAAATATAAAGCTGATGTTGTGTCTGTCAGCCCTGCGGAAGTGGATGGGGATGCTGGGGAATGGCAGGCACCGGGGCCAAGAATGAGGCTGTGGCAACTCAGAGTTGACCTCCAGCCCTGGCTGTCATTGGCTGGGAGAGTGTGGAGTATAGCCTCAGAAAACAAGGGCTGCTTTTCTTGACAAACATAGCTATAATGAACATGTGAAGATTGTGAGAATTAGCGGAGGTTTCCCCTGGACAAGGAATCTATAGTGCATGGATGAGCACTAAAAACAGCAGCACCCAATCGAATAATTTGTCACCCTCGTTGATAGAGCTGTAGTCAACCAAAGAAAATCGACTGAAATCGTACATAATCGATTAGTCGATGGGGGTGGGGGGCGGTATGTGTGTAACGGGACAGAATGCGAGTGCACAGTGAACTTACATTTCTCCGTTTTGCCTCTTCAGGTTAGGTTAACCTATTGTTGCTAACTTTGGAGCTAACCCCATTCACTTTTCCAGCACTTGGGGAAACAACAGACGTGACCTTTTTAGCATTTATTAACTGTTACACTTTACACTGTACTTTTCATTTATGGCCAGACTGAGAACTTACCACTAACCTTTTCCTCTGCTCCGCTCGCATCCACCGTCACTTTCCTGCCGCTCTTTCCCGCTCGCTACGCAAACATACTAAGCACTGCCCTATTCCTAAACGGAGTTACGTTACCGATATTTAGCGTTAGTTTTGGCATTAAAAAACATCTTTTGGCCTGGCGGGGGTTCGTTGATATTATTACAGGGGAAACGCAGATTCAGTAAACATTCACTACATTGAGTAAACGTTGAGTAAAAGTTGGGCACAGTAGGACCCAGCAGTCTCCATTACGTTGGGCGAGTTCAATGTTGTGAAAACAACGGGGGTGTTTTGAATACACCCCCGATAAAATATAGCCAAGCAAAATCTAACAATTAAGTTTGTCTCCCAGGTCTTCCAAAGCCAGTCTGATATAACTACTCACCTACCAAATGGCAGACACTGTGGCTGAATGCTGAGAGCAATGTGGAAGTGCTTCAAAGGTAGAATTAGTGATCCCAACGTTATAAAAGCGTTGCCTCATGGAGGATAGTTTGGCTCATCACAGGATGAAAAGCAATAGCTATTTTCTGTTTATGTGCCCAGTGAATCTGCATGTGCAATATCAGGGTCCTGGTACTGGCACAAGTGACTTCAATACAGTCGTTATTATTGTCATCAGTTCCACCGGTGTTTTGGATCATTTGGGTTAAAGGCCCCACTCATCCACAGTATACTCTCACAGGTGTTTTCACTTCTGTCTGATTAGATCTCTCCCCAGAACTGGGTGGGTGTGCACAGATTGTGCTTGATTGATATCTCCCTCACTCTCCTGCTGCACTGTTAAGGTGGGACCTTATATACCTTTATCATTCTTATTG
This sequence comes from Thunnus maccoyii, assembly GCF_910596095.1. Taxonomy (NCBI): domain Eukaryota; kingdom Metazoa; phylum Chordata; class Actinopteri; order Scombriformes; family Scombridae; genus Thunnus; species Thunnus maccoyii. The sequence goes on along the minus strand of NC_056546.1, from coordinate 23,345,366 downwards.
GTATCTTGGGTTTGGTAACCCCACATAACGCACAGCATAGCTATGCCTAATCAAACAGACTAACTAAAAACAGCTGTGTGAGTGTGGAGGGCCCCCTTTCTTGATGATGTGTGTCTTCTTATACTTATTGAGGTAAGACATGGTTATTTTCTCTAGTAATATTGAAAACAATGTAAATATGATGAGGTTTCAGTCCCTATAAACTAGTGGAAGGGTGGACTGAATTTAACAAACTCTGCAAGTAGCATTTAGTTTATCACCTTGAATATTCTCACTTTGCATTATCAAATAGTCATTTTTAAATAAACTCTAACTCTCTGTTGTTCTTAAAGCATCACTTGTTCCTGTGATGTTGTGCTTAGGTTTATTTTTTGAACTTTTTAGGCAAGTGAAAAATAGCACTGGCCACTTTTGATTTATTTGAATTGACAGGAAGAACCCTACTGTTTCTACAGCCAATTCTCAAGTAACAGATGTAGCTTCACACCAGAAAATGAAAAACACATACTACACCAAATGGTTGGTATAATCTAATTTCTATGGCAAACGTAAATGACAACTGACATTCAGCTTTATCATGAAAATTGACTTGGCTACCTTGGGGGGGGGGGGGGGGGGGGCAAAGTTCACTAATCCAACAGCAAGATTCAAGCAGATAAACATTAGCGTCAAGCCCTTGCTGCTGCTTTTTTGCCTTCCATTTTAACAGATAACTTAGTTGTGGCGTGCAGGCTTAATGATGTTCACAGGAATATATTTGTAAGTGTTTTCTCACCAGTCCATATGGTGTAGTAGTTGTAGAACTGCACTGTGCTACGTGCCATACTACCATGTCTGATCCTGGTCTGGTCCACCTCAGCTCAGTATAGCTGACTGACTGGCCGGGCCAGGCCACAGCCAGCTGGACTTTGTCTGTATGGACAGAGACTCCAGTGCATCTCTTCCTCATCTCTCTCTCCCTCTCGCTCTGTTATGTCCATCTGCTATGAAGCCCCTCTCACCCTCATCTCCCCCTTTGCCAATATCTATTCCCGTCTCTCCATGTGTATCAATTTTACTTTCACATCCACACTTCCATCCAGCTCCCCATTCCTTCGCCCTACCTTTCCTTGAGTACATTCCTCTCCCTCTCCCTTTTTCCTCCTACCTTCCCTTTTCTACCTCCCATCTTTTCTCCCCTCTTCCCTTCTTCTCTTGATATTCCTTATCCCATCTCTGTCCCTTTCTTTTGCATTCTCATCACTTGTCTTTTTCTTCTGTTATCAGAGGTGACTCACTATTTCCTCATGAGACAGACAGGTGATGGCAGGAAGAGAGAGAGACAAGGAGACCCATAGAGAGAGGTAAAGAGAGAGAGTACAGACAGAGAGGCAGTAAGGGTAGGGTGGTCACTGTCCGAAAAACTCTGCTGAAAATGTGCTGAAGCTAACTACCAGAAGACTGCAATGCAGACATGCCAGAGTCAATAGTGTGTGTGTGTGTGTGTGTGTGTGTGTGTGTGTGTGTGTGTGTGTGTGTGTCCAGATTGTTTGCTACACTGGTGCCTAAATCTGATGTCCGGCTGCCGCCATTACAGCTTTTTTCATCCCGTAACACGCCACACTTGTTTTATGGATTATAAATGAACTCATTATCTGTAGCGCTCATTAGCTTCAGGTCCTAATTAGCCAAAATTAATATTGTTTCCTGACAAAGACATTGGCACCAGCAAATTGGCAATTGACCTCCTTGGTCAATCTGGAGAGAGGGACAGAGTGATGGGGGAAGCATAAAAAACAGGGAAGGTGAGTAGGAGAGCTGGGCAATTACAGATGCTCTGCTTGATCAGTTTTGGACTCATTTTTCCATCCCTCTCTCTCGCTCCCTCTTGCACTGTCCTACACAAACTCTCTCCTCCCTCCAAAAAACAGCTCCTTAAGCAGACAAGCTGCACCGGCAAAGAACCATGACAGGTTTGGGTTAGAAATGAGCAGTACAATACACGTAACTAGGTATTATGTATGGTAAGTGTATGAGTGTATGTATGCGTGAATGCAGGAAACAGTGGAAGATGAACAGTTGAAAAAAAAAACACATCATCTCACACACACAATGGCAGACAGCAGAAATGCCTTGGATTTGTTAGCAACTGGAACTTCTCACCGGAGACAAACTACTGCACAGAAAAACAAATAGGAGAGAAAAGGAGACAAAGAACAAAAATGTGAACTGGGCAGAGAGAGAGAGAGAGAGAGAAAGGCAGATATGACAGACAAGTCTGCCCTATTTCTTTAAAAAATGATCTTTGCTTCTAAAGAGGCCTGTTAAATGTCAAACACCTTCTCTGCTGTGAGATAAGAGAATTCAATTATACAGCACTCTCTCCAGCTCACCATCCCACTAGTGTGCAAAACTGCACACATAAACACATATGAATGCACAAACAACACATACACGCCTTCTCAGACTATAACTGTGCCTACTGTTAACATGCACAGATTTAGAAGACTGACACATACTTACGTATCAAAAGACAGCAAGTGCAAACGCCAAACTGACAACACATGTATCTGCACTGAAAAGGCCACAGTTACATCACCTTGCACTAATGGCGACATACCGAGAGCATAATGAGAGTGTATCCATGGTGAGAGAGAGTAAATAAGTGAGTGGGATCATTCTCAACCAGTGGAGAGGACAAAGAGAAGGAGATACCACTAAACAAAAGCAACCAGATTTGAGCCACAGACTGGTCTATAAATGGGGCGCATAGAGTGCAGGCACCCCACTTGTCAATTAATCCTATCTGGCACCAGCATGCTGGCCTTTATGAGAACAAATGTCAGCTTTCAAGACTAGCACGAGATAACCTTTCTTCATAGAATGCACACCAGCCTCAGACGACCAACGTTGATATTATACTGCAGGTGCCTGATATAAGCTGATCCAGCATGTCATCCGAACAATAATTCAAAGGTTCTGGAAATGATTGGGCTTTGTTGTAACTAAAACATACTAATATTTAGAGAGACCATTCTGTTATTGCCAAAAGTTAGATCTCTGCAGTTGTTAATTTAAAGGAAAAGAAGAACATATTCAGCTTGTCTTGTGTGTCTTGTTTTGTACAAATTAGTAAATGGGTTGCATGTGAAGCGGCTGGCAACAAGGTTGTGCAGAATATGGTGATTAAAGTGCTCTAAACACAGATTCATTCTCTCAGCAGGAAATCATTTTCCAAGTATTATTCATGATATTATGCACACTCCGGTAAGAGATTTTTTTAGCTTTGAAATCATCTCTAATTAGACCTGTTACCCTCTCATTTTCAAAGACCATTAGGAGTTTTTCATAATATTTCATTTTCCATTCATTTTTGATAACTTCTTACATTTTCTCTGTGATTGGAAAAATAAGTAACAAGTAATAAATAAATAAACTCTTTGAAGAATTGAGACCTGTGTAACAATCAAAAAGCAACAATAAATTTGCACTTGAGTCATGATGCTAAATGGAGTTATTATAATTGAGGTTCAGAAACAAGAGCACAACAGCACACCCAATTCAATCACCTGTGTCTACCTATTTGGGCGTACTTAACCCCTTTCTCTCTTGTTTGTCTCAGTCCTCACCTTCGTTTGGTTCGTTCTCAGAAATACCACTATCTAGTTGCAATAGTTTTTTCTCGCTTACCTTAACCACGGACAACGAAGTGGTCCTCAACAGTTCAGACAGTGACCTGTTTGACAATCAATCCATTGTGGCCTCCTGATCCCTGCAGCCAGTCACTCAGCCATCCCGCCTGTGCTCCATGATCCATGTTCTTCCGCAAAGTACTGTCCATAACTCTTGATTCAGCAGTACCAACGAGATACCTTCTTCACCACCGCATCATTCACATGGAGGCCGTTATCATCATTGCTCCTTGGAGAAAAGATACTCCTTCAGACGCTGCAGCCAGGATCCAGACGCTCCACATGCATACTACGCAGACTACACCTTTGTATCGACTTTCAAAAAGTATCTCAGCAAGCTGTTTTGATGCTTCGCTTCACCACGCCAAAAATCACTTGACCCCCCCAAACGAGGCCTCGTTACACCACATTCATACTCGCTGTACTTCTCAATCTGCCACGATACCTAAAAACAGATATAAATTCTGTTTCAAAGTGATCTGATTTATTAATATATAATTTATACTTAAAACTTAATTCAGCCATGCAAGTGTAATACCTATAGCTGCCCAGCAGATGTTGCCATTCTGACTGTATCAAATGCTTCGAAACAGTGAACAATTTTCAATGCAATTGCTTTATATCGATTCATACAGTTCATACCATCAGCAAGCCACTCCATTTCCTACTGGCATGTCTCCGTTCCTATCCTTCCCCAACAACCCACTGCACCTTCCTTCCCTACAGCACCTCCTGCTGCCTGGCCTCTGGCTCTCACCATCATTAACCCTATCAGTGGCATTTCATCCTTAGCTTCTTCCATTCCCTCCGCTCATCCCATTTCGGCTACATGATCCTCTCCTGCTCCACCTTCCCTCAGACAAATTGTTTCAGGTACTTTCATCGACCTCGCTCAGTCACCCGCTCGCAACATCATTGGTCCCAGAGAGCTCCCAATCCCCCAAGGTGCAGCCCAACTCAGGCACCCTTCATCTTCATGTTCCAGAGAACTCACACAAGTTGAATTTGATTTCTCCTTGCTCTGTACCATGGTGTCATATAATAATAATAATGATAATAATAATAATAATAATGATGCATTTCATTTGTACTGCACTTTTCATTCGCAGTGAACCCCAAAGTGCTACAGCGTTAAAAACATACAACACACAACATAGAGAAAATAACAAGAGTTAAGATGAAAAAGTCTTCCGGATAGAAGTGTTTCTAAGCCTAACTTTATCCTCAGTCTTCCCTGACCGCAGGACAGAACTTGACAACTGCTTGTCCATCATCATGGATTTAGCCTTGTGGTTTGGTGGCTCCGGTTTTTACACCTACCATGTTATTCTCTGCTTCCATCTGTTCAATCAGGTCACCTATCGGGACACATTCAAGTCAGAGCTCTACTGCCGTGTATTCGCAGACTGCTCTACTCTGGCTTGACTGCATGTGTTACTGTACTCCAGCCATACTCACCTCATCCATATTTTCACGGTTTTCCCCTGCCACACACCTGCCTCCCATCACTCCCAACCCATCCACTGCTCCAACAGCCAACATTCTGCCGTTTACTTACAGCCCGGTTCCCCAGGGCGTTGACAGAAGAGGTAGACCTGTCCCCTACAAGGCCAGCAGAATGGCTTGCAATAACTTCAATTATTTAAGTCGCAATGTTTTGAGCTGCCTCTTCCTTGAAACCTGTTCCTCCTGCAGTAGTGCCTATGTCAGGTTCAGTTGCCCTAACAAGCCCACCAAGCACAGCTTATGATGTTGCTGTATCCCAAAGCACCAATTACAATAAGCACCCTCAAATTAGCTCCCAAGAACCATCCAGACCACCAGATCATCCATTTTCTTGTACATGGTTATCCCACAGTTTCCACCCAGTCCTCACACTTGACCCCTTCCCCCTTTTTCTCCCTTCCCTCGACCCCCATTCATCCTACAACTCGACCCTGCTTTATCCCTCTGTACCAGACCCTCATCCAGCCCTTCACGAATCTACCAGCTTTCGACCTACCCCCTTGTCCTTGGAAGCTCCCAAGTGTGTTGGTCTCAGGCAAACAAGACAAGTCTTAAAAGCAATTAGGTCACTTAATAAACAAGCCCCAAAAGTTCTGGACAGGAAATCACAACAGTATCATCATTGTGATGTTCTTGTTAAATATAAAATGTTAAGCTTTGACAACTTGATTCTGTATTCAGATGTCCATTTAGTGCATAAGATATACCATAATGCTGCTCCTCCACCATTGAAGAGGTTTGCTCAGCTCCACTCTGAGCAAATGAGAAGAGCTTCAAGGTCTGCTTCAAGGGGAGAATGTAGTGTCCTCTGCCTTTGCATAATCTGCTTTTTCTTTTAAATCCATTAATAAAATTGATTTTAAGTAACCAGTCTTGTCAGCTTTAATATGACATTTTGATAACCTGTTTTTATAACTTTTGATATTTGTATTCTGCTTTTTATTTATTCCTATGAAGTGTGTGTGTGTGTGTGTGTGTGTGTGTGTATGTGTGTGCATATGCCTGCGTGATTGTCAATAGGTTGTTGGTCCATTTGTAGTGGAGATGATGGTTTTGCTCTGTGTTTTATTGTTTCTGTTCACCTGCCCAGGGACTACAGATGGAAATTAGCTAGTAGCTAAATCTGGTACAAAGCATCTTTTCATCATCTCTTTGTTTGAGATTAATGTATTTTGTACATGGTCTCTGATATAAATACATTTACTACACTAAACTAAACTAAATAAATAAATAAATAATAAAATGACTAAATCGCTTTCCATGACAACTACATCACCCAGTCTCAAGACATCCAGCCACCACCTTCATCTGAACCCTCAGCTTCTCCACCTGGTTACCGCATCACAAGAAGCCATCATAAGAAGTCTTGCTCCAAAAACCCTCATCATACTACACAGGGTGGGGCAGCATTAAGCTTTTCGTACCTCACATGGCCAACCATTTACTTCCATAGACATCATATCGTTAACCGGCTCTATCACTTAAACTTACACATTCAGATCTCAAAATAAGAACATCCTCCATCCAGATGTACATCAACAGGATTAACTTCTTTATCAAACTGCTCCAGAACTCCAGCCCCTTCCATTTCTCACCCCCATGCCAATATGCTGATCAAAGGCCTATGAAAAGCAGAACCTTGACTCACACCAAAACGCTTACCCCTGCCAGCAGATCTCCTCATCCATTGCATCCAAACCCTTCGCATAGGATACCTATCCCCTTTCATCGACCCATCCCTCGAATAAATGTCTCTCCTAGCGTTCTTTGGTTTTTGCAATGCTCAGAGTTCATTGATACACTTCCAACTATGACCTGTCACAGCACACAAACCTCTCGGATATTTCCATCCACTCTAAAGACACCCTCATATTTAATCTCACACAAAGCAAGACTGACCAGCATGGCCTCTCTCACCCTGTATGTCTCTTCCACCTAAATTAATATCTGAATCCTTTCGAACCCATCCAAAGCGTTCAGAAAGGAATCTGAGACCACACCATCAAATTCTTGGCCATCTCAAGCTCACCACAGTTACATCCACAGTCACCCCAATGGCATCCGAAAAGCTTGTTCTAACCTTGTCATTTGAAGCTAACCTTGGGAGATGATGAAGCCAAAGCTCATCAAGATGTGCCCCCACCCTGAGTCTCGCTCCGTGGGTTCCTCGATGTTCCAGATGCATCATGACCCCCATTCATCCTCTCACACTCGACCCCCTTCATTCCTCTTCAGGACCCTCAATCATCCCACCATACATGACCCTCATCCAACCACCAAACCAAATAAACTATTTCTGGTATACTGTACACATGGTGAGGTCTTGTTAGTGAACTGCTGCATGCATGTACATCTTCAAAAGGGCACAGAGAAACAGAAAAAAACAATAGATACAGTCACACAAACACACATGCAAGCAGCATACACAAACACACACACACACACATATGCATTCCCCCTCCTCACTCCTACAGCTTCCCTGCAATGGAGCAAAGAGAGGTGGTCGCTGATGTGAAACATCAATTTCCAGGTTAGCTGCTCTGCGTGGCTCAGGCAGGTATCAGCTGTGACCCACCTGGGCCAGATAAGCAGCTGCAAGAAGCTGATCTGCCACCCAGCAATGCACCTCTCAGTACTGGAGAATGGAGTAACGCTCGCACATATAAACACACGCACATAAGTAAACAAATAGTAAAACCTGAGACAATGAATTAAATGTAAGAAAAATGGGGAAAAAATGGCAACATAAGACACATTGTAGTACATTTCTAGTAAATAAATGTTGTGGTGTTTGAAAATCACTAATTTTTTCAAATGAGAAAAAAATGCATCGTGCATAAATGCAGAGATACACACTGAATAAACACTTCTCAGGCAGAAGGTTCACCTTCTTTATACTTTGATCATTTGAATTGCTGGGATTGCTGGGATTAAACTGGGTTTAAACCTGAGGCGTTTCAGATAGGAGTCCAATACACAAACACACACAATACACACAACCGAGTAAATATACTTAAACGTGTAAACAAACTGAATTCTGTGATGATGCTGATAATTTGGAATGATGAAAAGAAAGAAAAACAGGATGAGAAGTATCACCATTAAAGTATATTGTGCTGTTTTCTTTGATGATTCCAAATGTCAGACTTCTCCTGCTCCTCCTCTCTCACACATACACACACACACAAACTTTGAACCAGATCACTTACAGTTAAGTGTCTTGCCTATGCTGGACATCACATCCAGATACAGACACATTTAATATGAGCCATGAATATAAGTTTCATCCTGAGCCTTAAAGATGTGCGTGTGTATCAGTGTGTGAGAGCCCAACCCCGGTTGGTCAGGTAATCTAACCACTGCCACCATCACTGTGATGCCTGTCAGCTCAGTGCTGGGCGCCTTGGCAGCACTGCTCAACCTGGTGTCGCAACACATTCCCACAGACAATTTCAATTAACTTTTACAACCCAGAGAAATATCACACACATAGCCTCCAGCTATTCAACACACTTTCCCCATCTTTTTCTCTGTCTCTGTGCATTCTCACACTCTGTCTGGTCATAACAGAAAAACTTGAATAGAATAGGCCAAACCACAGAAGAAGTATGTCTTTTCCAAGGAGAGGGAGAGAGAGATCGCTACAGTGTGAAGTGTCTGAGATAACTTCTCTGAGGAAATACTAAACGAGCCTTACATAAGATGTTTGACTGTGCAGGTGAAACAGAACACCAGGCTGAGCAGAGATATATCACCACTTCGAGGCACTGTTTTAAAGGTGGACCAGCTGTACAATGACTATGAGCACCTAAAATATGACTACTATTAACAGTGAACTGACTGTGACAGCCAGTTGCATGTGCAGAGGGAGGAGAAGGCCTAGATGTGCCTTGCCTTTTTTTTGTTTTACCTGTAATTCACACCAGAAGTGACACATTAGAGGCACATAAGCACTTAAGTGTCATAAGTGTCCATTTCTACAACCCATGCCAAACCAGATCTTTGTTACAGCCATCACCTTTCAGCTGTTGAAGGGCTGAAAGGACAGAAATTGGCCAAACTGTCTTCAATAGGTTAACTATGAGAAACACCAAAACAATTCACCTGTTCAAACATAAAAACAGTTTTCAAGCATAGAGCATAAAAACCGATGGGGGTCACATATTGACATATGACTCTCACATGTCTCTTAAAGTTTGAGTGGATTAAAAAGTAAAGAATCTAATCACCCCTGATTGTGTTACCTTCTCTGGGTTTACTGTAGCTTAGGTGAGTCAGGATTTAGCTGACAATTTCTGATTTGGACACTTGTTTTATTTTTCCTAAATCAAGCAAACTACAGAAATCTGAAACTGGGATAAATCAAATACAAATCAAGTTGTTAAAATGTCAATTATGTCTATTTCTTGATAGAAGTTGAGTGACCTGACTTGTTCTGCCTATTTTGTCTAGAAAATTCTTGAAACTTGTGAAGCAGCATTGTAAATATGGAAAACGGTCTTACACACTGCCAGAATTGTATATAATTTAAGAATGGATATAGAGCAAAATTAATTGTTAAAATAAATTTTCTGCAGTGCAGACAGAAAAGTGAGAGTGAAAGAAAACAAGATCAGGAAAAAGTGATGAAATTAAAATTAGTTAAGGTATGTGCGGGAAGCTTAGCATTTAGCAGTTTTTGCATGGTCCATAATAACACTAACACATCACGTGCTGGGAAAGTGCAGACAATATAGCGCAGCACACTGTCATGATGGATGGTGTGTTTGCAGACACCACTGAACCATGGACCCCATTATTTCCTGGGGGAGGAAAGGGGGGAGCAAGGCACCACGGGGGAAAGATAAGGGATGATTGACTAAACCAAAACAGAGGTCCCTCATGGATGGCAGTCTGCTGGCATTATTGGGAAGCCATTGTGAGAGTCAATGCAACAGCTCAATGACAGCAGAGAGCTCTCACAGGTAGTAAGAAGATCAAGTGCATCCCCTTTTTAAAGTGAGGTAGGCATGGACTGTTCAAATGGAGAGAAAAACTACCAGTCATTAAGAATATCTCCCGGACATGTTGGGACTCATCTCCTGCTGAGATCAGGTGGTTCAAACCTTAACAGGAAGGAACACTTCACTTCTGCAGCTGGTAGATAGGACTTATAAAACTAAGACACACACACACACACACACACACACACATAGAGACATAGTCACTCTCATGAACACAGCGCATCCGCCAACTCAAACTCACAAACAGTGACAGATATAACGGTGGTTGCCAGAGATGCAGAGAGGACACACACATCGCATTCCAATTTGGCTAAATGAGGGCTGAAAGTGGGAGCATAAACAGACTTCTGCGCTGCCCCCCCTCACAGTCAGCGAGTAAAAATATCTAGAGCACGTATCCTGCAAGTAGAGACAGCCTTGGATACCAGCCAAAATCCCAGAAACACTGAATCCACTTACAGAAGAACTGCCCCCTTCTTTTTCGCCTGACAATACCCTGATTACCCTTTTATTTTATCACTGCTCATCTTTCTTTATTGCTCATTTTATGCTTCTGTTTCTGGTCTAGATCAGTGGTTCTCAAAGTGGGGTCCGGGAACCCCCAGGGGTCCTTGAGGTGGTTCCAGGGGGTCCCTAGCAAAAAAGGGGAATGATTTATTTTCACTGTAATTCCATCCATAAGTGACATACGACTATTTTGGTCATGGGTTTCATACATTTTCTGTAATAAAACATCTAAAAGCAAAAATCTTATCAGATGGGGGGCCCTGGGACAAAATCTTATCAAATGGGGGTCCATGGTCTAATTTGTGTCAGTTTAGGGGTCCTTCATGTGAAAAACATTGAGAGCAACTGCTCTAGATTATTAGGTCTGTGGAACCAAAGGACTGGCAAAATATACTTGGATGTCTTCTGCCTTCTGCAAAACAATCTGACTGTGAAGTAATTTTAGATGTTGTAAATGTCAAAAAAGAAAATAAGACCTCACACTGATGCAGAATGTTTTAAACTATGTTTCCTGATGAAATAAAACATTAAAACATAATACAATATTTAGAGGAAGAATAGAGACATTTCAACTTCAAGGCCCCTTGAAGCTGAATAGATTTGACAATGCCTGACAAGGATCTCTGGTAGATCGAAACGTTGCTCAATTAAAATTGCTGAGTACTTCTAGTACAGTGTGCGGATCTTTTTTCTGATTTTTTCCCCTTGAAGCTGAATCCTTAAATGTTTATGGTCGTAGCAATTTTCCTACTCCCCTCAATGTTTTCTGTTTGCTTTTCTTACACTTACATGTGAAAGAATGGATGGATAAAGACTAGAGAGATTAATTGCATTTTTGATTTAGTTTTTGGTTGACAAACCAATATTGAGCATAAGTCACAACCTTGAAGATTTCTCTTAATGCAAATTAACTTGTTTACGGAATTCTCTCCAATAAAGTGGCATAATCCCTCTGGCAGCCCAGATACTAATCCAGTCTGTTGGTCACTGAGCAGCACCACCGGGGCAGTTCAAAGGTGAGTGCCCAGCATCTGCCGCCTACCTGGTGGCAAGCATTGGGATGGATTCTTAGTCTGAGCCCAGTGATAATGGTTTTCAAATCTAGATACACATTTACTTAACAAATCTAATCTTAGTACACATTTGCTTATGCAATATTTTCAATATTACAGTTTGTTTTTGAAAATGGTGCAATGGGGCAAAATATTTTGATGTTAGTTGAGGGCTCACTGATATAGCAGACCAGACCTAAAGCATGCCCATGTCTGAGTCTCCACCACAGTCCTGTGGAAATCAGCTATTCAGTCAGTGATTTACACAGAGAGAGGCAGCCAGGTAAAGAGGCCTTTCTCTCCAACCAGGTAATGGTCTGGGCAATCATTTGATCAGGGGCAGAAAAAAACAGATCTGAGCCCTCTTATCTCCAGCCAAGTGTCACCAACGGGAAGTCAAATATGGATTTCCCAACACTAAACACAAAAACCACTTGAGCAGGAAAAAACCCTAAGCATCAAAGCAGCATCCACTTATTCCTGTAATCTTTAACATTACATACTGTATAAAAGCAGTAATGCCTCATTCCAAGGTGTTTTTCACTGGTGAAAAACACTGTATGTTCCCTCAAAATCTTGAAATACCTGAAACTAGAGAACAAAAGCAACCCTTAACGTAAAGAACAAAGGGTTAAAAAGCAACAGGACTGTGAATTTCGAATTTTCGAAACAAACAATAAAAAATAGCAATAGCAACACTAAAGCAAACCTTTGTACTTTATCCACAAGGCAGTCACATTTTTGCTGTTGAAGGGTCAATTAAGAATTTGTTCATTAGTATCATAACAAACATAAGTTTTGCCATCAGAGAATTGATAGATGAAGGCTTCTCTATCAGGAGGCATAGCTCCAATACCAGGATCTCCCAGTGGTAATCCAGCACAGGTGTACAGAGTATGCCGATATAAGGGTGAAGCTCTGCAGAGCTGGTCTCCTCTATGGTCTTCTCTATCCCACGAGGCTCACTGACACTTTATGTGCTGTCTCTATGTCTCTACTTTAACATCCATCTCTATGTAATTGTCAACGGACTGTTCTTGCTGACACAGTCTGCTCACGTCCTGCATTGACATTCTCAGTCACCTGAGGAAGAGTTGCTCTTTTGTTTTTCCTTACATATCGCACTAATGCACAAGCATCACGGTCATCAAATGTGCGTTGTCAACCACAATTTCCAACCCTATTTATTGATGTCTTTGCCATTGATCTAAATGCAGATGTCACTTAAGTCACTGTTCCTATTCAAACACTAGCCAGCTGAGCAGTCTTTGTGAATGAAGCTCCTGCCATCTGAGTCCCAACTATGATCCTTTTTTCAAAGTCACTTAGATCTTTTCCTCTTGCCATCTTGATACAAATTCAGAATCAACTGGGCCTGCTCAGCATGTTTATACATGCCACAGAACATGACTGGATGTTAATTGCTAAATTGTACCATGCAGTGCACCTGTGTGGAAGCATCTGCATTCATTATGTTTCTCCACTCATTTATTCAGGTTTTTCCTTTAATTTGTCGCCCATCTGTATATGCTCCTAATTATGGGCAAGCAGCATTCTTGAGATTATTATTCAAAATTATGTGAGTCAGAATGTAAGTTTAATTTAAAGGAAGCCAATGAATTTTTCCAATACTTTGTCTTTGCCTGAGTTGAAGAACACTGATAAGGAATATTTCTGAAAGGGCGTCTTTGAGACAGAGATTAAGTCTGCAATTAAAGCGCTCACTGCTGGTAAAGCACCAGGGGAGGATGGCTTTACTATTGAATTCTGTAAATGTTTCCAGGACACACTGTCTCCCTTTCTAAATCTATTGTATAATGATATTATTGCTAATCAATCAACGCCCAGCAACATGCGCCCAGCTGTGATTTCTGTGTCACCAAAACCAGGTAAAGACCACTTAAAGATGAATAACTTCTGTCCTCTCAGTTTGCTGAATAATGATTACAAGGCATTGGCAAAGATGCTTACAATACACGTTGAAAAAGTGGTTCCTTCATTAATTCGAATAGATCAAGTGGGCTTCATTGCTGGCCATCTTGCCTCCAATCACAAGAGGAGACTTTTTCATGTCTACATTGGATTAAGGCACTTTATCATGAACCAATTGCATGTGTCAAAATCAATGGTATGATATTAACCCCCTTTCAGCTTTTCTGGTCTACCAGGCATGGTTGTCCAGCTCCCTCAGTTATTTTCACACTAGCACTTGAGCCAATCTAAACATAACTGGTATCAGCCTTTTTGGGTATGATTTTAAAACTATGCTGACAACAATTTTTAACATTATCCCAGCCAGGTGACTCAGTCCCACACCTTTTGAAGCTCACTGATGATTTCAGCCAGTACTCTGGTTACAAGGTTAACTGGTGTGAGAGTGAGGCCATTCGCTGAACCATCTTACATCCCCAGCAGATTTAGCTTCTACTCTCATTGTATGGAAGACACAGGGGATGAAATATCTTGGTATCATAATTAGATCTCCGGTTGAAACGATCTATGAGTTGAATGGACCTAAGCTTTTGAGAACTAAAAAGCAAGATCTTAAGAGATGGACGACAATGCCTTTATCATTGCAGAGGAGAGCAGAAGTAATTAAAACGAACATACTCCCGAGATTATCTTTCCTCATCTCTGCAATTCCTCTCAAGTTTCCACAGCAGTGGTTTAAGGAAATAAATAAATTATTTATTATGATTTTGTGGAAAGATAGAAAACCTAAAATAAGTCTGAAAAAAACTTACCATCTCTAGGAACATGGGTGGCTTAGGTATACCTGATGTTTATTCATATTATCTATCTTATAGTGGCAGATATGAACTATCATGGGCATACACAAGAAACATGTTGAAGAAAGTAGTTAGAGGTGGTTAGAACAAAAAATCTTAACTGAAAGTAATAAGTATATGTCTCCAGCATCCTTCTGGTATTACCCAAAATTTTATAAAATATTGATAATCCCTTGATCCTCCATTCATGTGAGGTAGCTAAAGAACTTCACAGACATCTTAGTATTTCTGGCCTATCCCTGCCCTCATGTCCAATTTGGATGAACCCCTTATTGACTGCTGGAGAGAAACCTATTGTCAAAAACATATGGCAGCAAAATAATATTATTACACTGAGCCAATTGATAGCTGATGGAAATACTGTTGATTTCAATGAACTGAAAAGGCAACACAAATTAAACGACTCCAATTTTTTTTCAGTATATACAGCTTAAAATCACATTAAAAAATGGTAAAGAAATAGTTATTAAAATGTATAAATTATTATTCCACATCACTTATAACTGTTGTACAACCATTAAGTCACAGTGAGAGAAAGATCTAGAAGTATCGCTTCTAGAGGTACCAAAGTTATCCTGTTAAAATTTAGTTTAGGTAATATATAACTCCACAAAGATTAAAGAAAATGCTTTAAAAATTGAAATGTTTTGGATTTATGTTGGCATGGCTGTGGTGGGACAGGTACACTAATGCATCGATTGTGGCACTGAACATCAGTAAAAAGATTTGGGGTTGATGTTATAAATTTCTTAAATTCTATTTTACATGTAAATATTCCTATATGCCACACAGTGTGTTTACTGGGCTGGCCCTTTTTTTGTTTTGTTTTTCTTGGTCTTGTTTTGTCATGTGTGTGTGGTTGTGTATTTGTAAATGTATGTATATTAAATACATATGTATAATTTAAAAAAAGGAAGCATTGGTCCAATCAAAATAAAGCAGTATTCAAATCAGAACACCATCTACAATAGCTAGCAATAGTTATGATACTGCTTTGTTTATCAGTGCAGGAAAACTAACATAGCCAATACTGAATTAGAAAGCTGAGGAAAAGACAGAGAGACAGTGTCCGTAGGAGAGTGTTGACAAGCCGTAGTTAATGTAGAACGCGCTAGGCAGTTGACAGCCGGGAATTGGCTGGGGAGAGAGTACACAGACATTATCAACACGTTTAGGGGAAGGCTTTAATAAGTCGTTCCTTGGGGCTACTTCCTGCTCCTTAATTATTATTGAATTAGGAATGCCACAGAGCTAATTAAAAGTGCAAGGTATTTACCGTGGCAATAGAAGAATGTGAGGGAGCAGAGGAGATTGAGTGAAAAAGAACAAGAGAGTGAAAAAGTTAGAGGGGTTTGAGTGAGAAAGAGAAAAAGGAGAGTGCATAAGAAATGCTAAGGTACTACAACTTGCACAGAACTAAAGTGTAGTATAACTAAACTAAACTGTGTGGTTGGCTATTGAGCCCATCTTTAGAGCCACATTACCCTGCTGGCTTTAAAAGAGAAGAAAGATATAAAAAAAATAATATTTAAGAAAAAGGTCTATTTGTGCTCAAATAAGAGCCAGTATTCTGCCTCTATTCTTTAGAAATCCAATTGTCCAGTGTGTTATCTTTTGTTTAATGATATAGGGACAAGTGAGTAGATTGTCTTACAATGACTTAAATGGTTATTTGAAAAAGAGACCTTTGATTCACTTTATTCATTTATATACTGAATATTGTCAAAAGCTTCTCTCCTGTTCTATTGTCAACTCCTTACTTCCTCAGTAAAAAGAAATGAATTTGAATGTATAAATGAACACATGTTTTAATAGCCTTAGCCTAAACCAAACTTAAATCTAATCAGACAGCGAAGCCTTATGCTCAATTGGCATAAACTACAAGACATGCACAAACCATCCCAGCAGAGTGTGGAAGTTTCTTATTTTGTACAAATGTTGTGTTCTTTCCACAAGTTAATTACTCAGTAGAGAGCTTAATCTGCAGAATCAGGGTAAAGTGGATTAGGAGATGAGAGCATTTAATCAAAGTGTTCTCTCAGTCTAATTACACATCCCATTTCCTGACACAACACACACTGTTATCTGCCACTGCATTTAAACATCAGCCTCTCTGTTTAGCTGCCCCCCCTAAGAGTGAATGATTCCTCTGCCTGGATGTGACAAAAATGCATGAAACACAAACATATGTATTTATTGTATACTCACAACAAACAGACTAACATTACATACATACACATATAATACACACAGACATGCAGAAAATAAATATGAACAGATTAAGAATTTTGTTTCAACACCATATAGGGAGTTATTTTTGTGAATATACAACAAAATCATCTGAGGCATCATTGAATCATTGTAAGCAGCGTACAGCAGACCACTAAAGCAGCCTGATCACGCATCACAGGCACCATTTATTCCAATGGGGATTATAGTTTCCTCTTGGGTTCAGTCTCACCCATGTATATATATGTGTTGTCCCACCGCTGTCGAGGGCAGTTGGGGGTTATGGTATGAACACCAGATATGGTCGAGTCCAATTCCTCCTGGATCTATTATTCTCCCTCTTATTTATTTGTTGTCATTTTTGTTGGTTGCGGTGATTGACAGGGCAATTTGGAGATGTCTGGCTTTTCATCATTTCTGAGGGTGTCAGTGGCTTGGAATTAAAATCCTTTATATTGGATTGATTTTCTAGAAGTTTGTTTTTTTTTATCACATGACCTTTACACTCTGCCAGTCTGTCAACACTCCGTGTCTGAGTCATGGAGTGTTCGCTTATCCATACCATCCTCAGAGTTGCTGTATGTGAGTTACATGTCACAGGCATAGACAACCTATAATTTTTTCTTCTTTGACATTTTTTCTCAGGGTCATGAAGGTTCAAAATATACCAGCCATGTCTCCATTCTCATCACCATCCCAGTCACCATCGCCTTCCGCATCATCTCCATCATCGTCATCTTAATAGCATGTTTTGTACTGTATCCAGGAAAGGTGACAGTTACCTGCTGACAGTACATCATCATCATCATGACCCCAAACACTATTGCTTTCATAGTTGTCTAGTTTGGCATCTTTGTCCAACAGAACTAAGTAGTCTCTGGCAGAGGTCCATCTCTTCATTAAGTCCGCTGGTGTACCAGTGAAGGGCATGGATGTGTTGGTGGGTGGCGTTGCTAATTTCCCTAACCACTCTGTCCAGGTTGCCCTCTGGCCATGAATCACTGTGTCCTCTCCTTGGGCAGCTGGGCTTTGGTCCAGCAATGCCTTCCAGTGGTCCAAAGAGCTGTCAGTCATGTCCCTGGCCCGGCTTGTAATGGCTTCTTCAGTGGTGTGATTATGAGGGCGGGCTGAGTGATCTGACAGTGACAATTTGTCAAGATTATTGTTTATTAGCTCAGCAGATGTCCTCATCCAGGAGGCCCTCCAGCACACACACACAAACACACAAGCACTCACAAACATACAAGCAACTGAGTAAAATGTTTGTGTGTTATGTGTGTAGAGGATGTGACATGGTAAAGAATAGTATAAGATCCTTTTCACCCCAAACGTCCACGTTTCCTCACACACAAACTCGAGATTACTTATCATCCAGCACACTGGTTTAATAGAATAGGCTTGCAGCGATTTCAATGCTGACATCGCTCTTACTCTTGATTTGAATAAAGGGCAGATTAAAAATACATATTTTTTCATCTCAAGGTTCAGAGACTGCGTAAAGAATAAAGAATTGTTAAATTAGGCTTTCAGGGCACAATAGAGGCGGTTTAATCATATTCAATACTTCATTATGCCATTACTTTACCACAAATTTGATGAACATAAATGAGCACCTGTCTGACTCACTGGAAGCCAAACGGCATGACTTGTGCATAGTGATCAGGTTTCCACAGCCACCCTGATTGGTGGCATTCAGTTACCATGGAGGTTGTCTGACCAAGTCTTGGTGTTGATGTATTAGCGAAGGGTGCATGTGAGTAGGTTGTGTGAGGTGACACCAAGAGCCAGTAACCACTTGACTGACACGTGCACAATAGCACCATTGAAACTATATAAAGAAGATGAGCAAAGCAGACTTTCTTCAGTTAAACCTGGTCTGTATGCATGTGCACACACTCACAACACTATCTGGTCTTGTCTAGGCAGCAGATCAGTGACTTCAGCTCATGGCCTCGGAGCGAGTAGCTTCATCTCTGTATGGCAGGCAGGAGCATATGATTATTTAGCAGAAAGATGAGGGAACACATCCAAACACAGCATGGATATTTGATCTGAGGCAATACCCCCTCCTCTCACCAGCAAGGGGTATGGTTCAGCAACCAGGACGAGGTGTTTGCGAGATGCTGCACAGTTGTGTGCAGAGCCATGTGTAACACAGCGGGTGTTCAGTACAGTTTTGATTACGGCATGACTGTTTGTCATGCAGGCAAACACACCCCCTCAGTTTGATACAGTAAGCAAGCTTATAATAACATGGAGATATCAGATCTGGACAAATTCTTTCATCCAGACATCAACACCAGGATGTGAAATATCCAAAGTATCCAGATTTCTTTGGCTTTTGTGCAAGTTATATATCAGATAGACTGTAAGAATCACTCAGCCGATCAGACTCTGGAGTTTCCTTCTCATCCCACACAGACAAACACACTACACACATAGAAACACATTCAGAAAAACTTGTGCACCCAGGACATCCATTGCTATCATTGTTAGTGTCTATTATGACATCTCTCTTTACTTGTTGTTTTCTCTCTCTCATTTCTGTGCAGTAAACAAGTTGGCAAAGCCATTCAAAAAGATAGCTTTACTTTACTTTCTTTAGACAATGTAGGTACATCAAATAAAGCATATTGACAATCGGCAGAGACTTACCAACGGGCATATCTTCATAGATGAGAAGGTAGGTCGAGAAGAAGTAGTTCAGGAAGCGCGGTGGCTGGTTGGAGGCTGTGATGCAGAGAAAAGGAACAGTAATTCACATTGTGTCCTGAAATTATTTACAGTATTGTGATTTGTGTTTATGCTGTTAAAGCCATAAATTGTTTTCATATATAATATACGTTATACTGCTTTTATGATACTAAATTAGTGATTCAAACTTTATCCTGATATTAAAAGTTTTCACAAATGTTGCTCTTGGTGTCTGGTAGTTCTTTCACAACTTTGCACAGGAAGTAATGAATTTAACATTTTCAGAAGCAGCAACAGTAGTTTATTTTAAATAGATAGAGTAGATCATGATTAGATTATTAGATGTAATTAAGCAGCATTGGCCAAGTGATGTTTACAAAGCATGGCCCCTCCCTCCAAAAAAGGGCTGTAACAAATATATTCAGTGTGTGACAGTATATAAGCGGCTGTAACAAATATATTCAGCATATGACACTGTATGAATGGCTGGAGCAAATATATTCAGTTTAAGACAGTGTATGACATCTGGGGACTGGTACTGATGCTTTCAGGAGACCATGGCTGCTTTGCTTGATTAGATTTTTCAAAGCAAGAAATGTCAACACTAAAGTATAGTGGCAGACATTCATAAAGAGAGTTTGACATCATCCTGTTATTTTCAGCCCTCCCACCCTATTCCAGCATGCAGTGCAAAGCATCCTTTTTCTCCCAACAGATTTGCTATCACAGCCTCTGAAGCAACGTCAATGGGAACTGTAGGTGAGTGCAGCCAGGAGATTACATTAGGATAGATGAATTTCGCTGACTGTAGTTAATGTTAGCTGGGTAACACCTTCCTTTGTTGGTACCAGTAGTCTTGGCCTTTTGGCAGCCACATCTACTACCACTACTGTCAGCTGTTCAGACTGGGTGAACATACACAGGTAGTGCAGCCTGTAAATTTGTGTTTTATTGAGAAACACTGATGAAAGTGTTCCCATTGTTTAAATTGAGTTATTATTATAACAAAGGTTCAGGAACAAGACCATGCCCCTCTCTCCCACTAAATTCACCTCACATCTCGCACCTAACATCACCTGCGCCTCACCAATTCAACCATCCGTGCATACCTATATAGGCGTGTCTAACCCCTTTCTCTCCCGTTCGTCTCAGTTCTCACGTGACCTACGACCCGCTGGCATCGCAAACGCTTACCTCCCGCCCATCAAGAGAACTGGATACAGCGTCGGGGGCGGGGCCCCATTCATTCCTATGAAAGTTGCTCAGTGGCGCATGAAGCAAAAAAAAAATCGACTTCCTGGTATGAAAGTACCCAGATCTTCCGCATTGTGCGGCCCATAGAGCATGCGTACTGGTGACTTTCGCTGGCCGAGTCGGCTACTTCCGGGTTAGCCCTCCGGCTAACTTGAAGGGGGATAAAACAATTCAATCATGCGGCTCTTCGAGGCTTTTGAAATATGATCGGACCAAATGGATTTAATTCTGATAGTCAGACAAGTCATTTCGCGGGGGTTGTGACACTCAGAAAAATTTATCCGCTGCACTGGCACACTGATGATTCCATCCTGCCGCCACTACGGTGTGGCAACAGACTGCTTCAGCCCTAGCTAGGGCCACGTCATATTTCCCCACATGCCTGCTCCCTACGTCTTAATTGCCTTGTGTTTTTGTTTCATCCCTGCGTCTATGATCAATCCTTCTGCATCGGAGCCGCTTCAACCACTTCAAAATAAGAAATCCCAGACCACGTTTAAAACAACAAATGACAACCACATGGTGGCACTAGAGGAAAAGTCAGGGAATCTCCAAAGTCATTTGGATCTTCTAAGAACGATGAATGTTGTATGGAATTTTGTGGCAATCAGTCAAGTACATGCAGAGATATTTCACGAAATAAAGTGAAAACTCTAGATGAAAAGTCAGTGGATCATCAAAGCCAATAGAATTCATCCCATGGACACCATGGATATGTAGAAGGTTTTACAGATAACCACACTCAAAAACACTTAGCAGCAATATAAAGCAGTGTAAGCATAGAACATCAATTACACACAGAGCATAATACTGCTGTCAGTTTTGATTATTATTTCCATGCTTTCACTTGAATAAAATGTTTACATGGTCTGTCTGTAGGTAGAGTAATTTATGCCTCCAACAATTCCAACACTGTTCAGTTTTTAACAGTGGATGGCTGTCAGAATGAAAATTAATACTTAGGGGGTTTTTTTGTGAAAAGCTAACTTTACAAATTATAGCTTTAAACTTAAATGCTCTAAAAAATGGATATAAACAATGTTATAGCCTGCATGTGTTTGAAGCATGAGTGTATTCAATTATAGCAAATTAAGTATGTACATAGTACTGTATATATATTAAATTAAAAAATAGCAAGTACCTCATTGATTTATATGCAGAGGGAATAAGCGTGATGAATTATAGAGAAAGGTACTTGCCAAAGTATTATTTAAACAGTCCATCAATGTTTAAATTAATTTTGTTATTACAATCAGATAAGCCAAAAGTTATTTGTAAATTAGGTGCCTTTTTGAAGAATGTCCTTCATTGGTTTAAGCAGCATTTATTACACTTTAGCCATGCCATGTGCAATTGTTTTGTTATTATTGTATGGTCTTTGTGCTCCATAGCAAGTGATCATGGTCTTGAGTTAAAATTAATGAAATAGAATACCTTGTTTCCAATAGAATAACACACTTTTGAGTGCCTCTTAAAGGGTTAATAGTCTGCCGAGTTTGGGGCCTCCACGGTGTCAGAACGCAATGCAATACAAGCTGTTTTGTTGAGAAGATCAGGGAACAAAGCTGATGGTCTTTGATCAGCTGAGCTGGGCGGCAGACCAGAGAGACAGTGAAGCGAGAGAAGGGGAGGGCAGTCTGTTTGAAGTGCAAGTACTTGATATAGTGATTCAGTGCTTTGAAAGAGGGAGCTTTTTGTTCAGTCATGTGCCTGCCTGTGCGGAAGAAGATGCTCATGATTGGCTTGCCAGTGTGGCTCTTGTAAGTGCCAAGAACATGGAGTGTGCTTCACAGGATGGGGGGTGGTGGCGAAGTGGGTTAACAAGCTCCTGTCCACACCTGTGACTTAATTACTGGGAGGCAGTGCATCAGGCTTGGATAGAGAAATGCAGATTGATTACAGCCACAATATAATCACAACAATGATCATCAATCCAATTTTCTGGATCAGGGAGGTAATGCTCAAGAGGAGCACAGGGTCAGTGTGCTAATGGGTTAGTTAGAGAAAGCAAGGGGAGGGAGGAAGGGAGAGGAAGGGAGATGTAACATAGAAAGCAAACGCAAGTGAGGTGTGAGGTAAGAGTGAGAGGCGAGAGACTGAGGGACTCCAGAGATATAAAAAATGCCTCGATAAACTCATTGTGCTTGATGGAAAGAGGTTGTGGCATTCACTTAATAACTTTCCCTGCTGCTTCAGTGCTGTGTGTGATTGGAGGTGTCTCCTGTCTGTCACTGTGAGACAGTTACCGTGACTTTCCGCAACATCGAGGCTCTCCCTCACTACAACTGTCTCTCTCAGACACTCACAGAGACACGCTCAGCGAGGAGAGAAAATATTTTGATGAAGTTCTAGGCTGAACAATGTGAGACATTAAGCAAGACAGACGAGATGGGAGAAAAGGAAGAGGAGAGTAAGAGTGAAGGACTGACAGAGATAAAATGTCAAAAAATAGACCATGCAAAATAATAATAAGAATAATAACTTTATTTATATAGCACCTTTCAAAAACAGTTACAAAGTGCTTTACAATAAAAACAGATGATAAAAGTTAATGAGATCCAAAGATATTATATGTTTACTGAGGTAAAAACAAGATAAAATCATTTAAATAGTTACAGCAAATACTATCAGTTAAGAAAAAGCCATAAGTCTTAAGAAGAGATTTAAAAGAGGTCGCTGAGTTTTCCTGCCTGAGATCTCCAGGCAGGGAGCTCCACAGCTGAGGGGCTGGAACAGCAAAGGCCCGGTCACCTTTAGTGACAAGTCGGGATTTTGGAACCATTAGAAGGGCCCTGCTGGAGGATCTCAGGCAGCGATCAGGCTCATAGAGAGTTAAGGGCCGTCCACACCAGGAACAATAACTATAACGATAACTATAAATGTATAGTTTTAAAAATCATTCTAAAAGGCTGTCTACACCAAGCCTGGCAGCAGCGTTTTGTATCAACTGCAGTCTTTGGATGTTTCGCCTGCTGATACCAGAATAAAGTGCATTGTAACAGTAAAGTCTGGAAGAGATAAAAGCATGAATGACCTTTTCTAAATCTGCAGAGGAAAGGAAAGAACTGATCTTGGTGAGCTGTCTCAGTTGGGCAAAGCAGGAATGCAATACTCTGGTCACCTGAGCATCAAAGACAACTCAAGTAACACCTAGGTTGCGGGCCTCATTTCAAACATTATTAGATAAGGCACCCAGATAAGGAGAGACTAGCTGCTTAACACTAGCTGCTAGTTTTAATTTCAGCAAGGCAGGACATAATACAAGAAACATCAGTGGTACCAGGCTTTAACAGGACATACAGTTGGGTGTCATCCACATAGCAATGGAAATCGATGTCATGTCTAAGCATGATGTAAAATTACTTAAAACTTTAAAAAATAAAACAGCTGAAAGGAAAAGCTGTATGAGTCAAAAAAAAGGTAAAGGAAAGCCTGATGCGTAGAGGTAACAGAAAATCCTTTCAAGCAAATGATAATGAAGAACAGAGAGGAAAGTGGGAGAGGTAATAAAAAACTCTTTAATTCTGCTGCATTTCAGGAAGTATTCATATTTTACCAAGCATTTGATAAAAATATTAGAAAAACATATTTATTCATAATCCTCTATTTGACTGTCAAATGTTGATTTGTAGTTAAATGTTGATACTATTGATGATATTTTTAAAACATTATTCCTTTATTTAAGGTAGTCTTACTGGCTGAACATTCTCCTTCTTAATAATTCAGCTTAAAAATTCCACTGTTGCCCATATTAACAAAATATAGCTGCCCAGTACACACTGTCCTCTAATTTCAGCCACTGAGAAGATACACTAGCATACATTAGATTGTAAAATTTGCACTGTACAATTTATGGTCATTGTATGACTTAAGCAGAAGTAATGCATTTCCCTCACAATCAGCACTCATAAAATAAAAGTCTGGTCTTTCCAGACTTACACACATTTATTCTTTATGGTCAGTATGACTCACCTTCACAGAAAGAGTGGAGAATTAGGAAGGGAAGGAGGAGCTTGGCAAATGTCATCCTGCCACCTAAACTCACACTCCACGACATCACCTGCACCTGATGAGACACACAAACACAGAATACAGTCACAATTATTTGGTTAGCTGATTACCCATAGTCTAGCCACATAATGGCCACAGACATTTCAGCTTCTTTATGTTATGTGATTACCGTATAACTGAGTAGGACATGTGATGATCAGTATAATTAGGGGACAGAAAAAGTATTTGCTACTCTGCGTGCTTCAAGCAGGTGTTTTCTTGTGTGTGTGTGCCCTTGACGGGTGGGGTATCGATGAAGGCAAATTCACAGCAGCAGCTCATTTACAGTACACAGTGTTTAATAGCCATAATCAAGACACTACACTAGTAATTTTCTGCAATGCAATGCAAAAAGGAAAACAAGTATAAATGATATTTTCAATATGCACATAGCGCAGCTTCACTGAACAAACTGTATGGTCAAAATTCATGACAAATAATCACACTTAATATGTGGATGTCATAAATGAGATTCTTATTCTGTATTCATGGCTCAGGAAGTTTGCTTGTGGGCATTTATTGTCGATGTTGCTGGCAGGAGAGCAGCAAAGACATGCTTTCAATTAACTGTAAATTGCTGCACAGCCGACAAGCTGGAGATCATGTATTGGTCCACTGTTGCGTGAGGCTTCCTGTTAGGAGGCCCCACATCTGCTTCTTTTTCCACTCCTTGTCATTTGTTCCCTCACTTTATACTGTCATCACTTGTCCTAGCAAGGCCTCGCTGGTGGCTAAACTCAAATGGTGACAATTTAATTTTGAAGGGTTATCTTTCTAAATTCTCCATCTCCCCAAAGTCCACTGTGCTACGGCTCATGGAAAAACTTGTGCGCACAGACAGTGCTGCTTGTCCCTCAGGTATCTGATGGCAAAAATAGCTAAATAAAGTACAGATATCTGTGTGAGAAGCAATAAAATACAATACACATGCTGTTTTGTGCTGTTGCTTGCTGTCTTGTTGCTGTGGTGCTGTTAGAGATATACAGTATGTGGTGGATTCAATTCAGACAAAGTAGCTAAAATTTACAGGTGAGTGAGAAAGAGACGCAAGGTATAGAAAAGTCAGTCATTACTTATTGTATATACTGTATATGTGTGTGAGTGTGTGTGTGTGTATACGTGTGTGCTTGTATTAGCTGTGCATGTGTGTCAGTTTGAATAGGCACATTTGTTTTCATTTGGATTCTTGTTTCCTCAGCATTATTGCATTTCACTTCCTGTGACAATACAACCTGCACAGTTATGTCTGCTACTGTTTTTTTTTTTTTTACTCCACATTACATACTCATTCGTCTCTGTTGCTGGGCCTTGAAGAGCTTAACCCCCCCCCACTCATACCCTCTCCTCCCTCTTTGTCCTCTCCGATATATCTATGGTCCTCAAGTAAAGGGTATTATGGGTAGCTCAGAAAGCTGATGAAAACAGCCTAAACAGATTACTCATTTCCACAAGTTGTCACAATTCAAAATTCAAAAATTATTTGAATTTTAATAATAATTAATAATATGCTACTGTTAGTAACATGAACATAACTGAGGTAGCATGACTTGGACACCCTGGAGCATAAATGGTCAATGGGCTGTATTTATATAGTGCCTTTCTAGTCTTCCAACCACTCAAAATGCTTTACACTACATGCCAACATTCACACACACATTGATGGCAGAGGTTGCCATGCAAGGCCTGCTCATCAGGAGTTTCTAATCATTCACACACACACACACACACACACAGGCACAGCCTTCAGGAGCAATTTGGGGTTCAGTATCTTGGCCAAGGACACTTCAGCTGGAGGAGTTGGAGATCGAACTGTCGATCTTCCGATTAGTGGACGACCCGCTCTACCTCCTGAGCCACAGCCACACCAAAACATACTGACATACACAGTTTATTAAATCCTGTAACTACAACACAGCCAGCTTGGGTTAGGGTTGATCAGTCTGGATGAAGACAATCAATAAAGTACATTCCTGGCTCTCAACCCTAAAAATAAAAAAATTGCACACAGAGCAGACAAGCTCTTTTAGTCTCTTTTCTGTCCTGAAAAACCGTTTGCTGAATGAACATACATTTCACTGAAACAGTTGTTTTCTTTGTAATATTTCTACATGATGTACATCTGCTTTTCTAATAGAATCAGACTATGCTCTGTTGATTTTCTTAGTAGAAACAGAAATGCCCACAAACTAATAGAAAATTTGAGAAATCCATCATTTTCAGACATCCATCTGATGCCTTAAAATTGATAGTGGTACCAAAAATCTGTTATACTACACCATTGTTATTTCCCTGTTCTAGTATATAATGTAGGAAGGTGGTTGATTTATGCATGGTCTTCACTTTGTTTGAATGCACCCCCCTGCCATACAGCCAATTGATCTCTCGTTCTCTCCACTACCCCCCCCACGAACCTTATCCAGTGTCTTCACTATTCATTCAAATGCTAAAGGACATTTTGAGAGGACGAACGGGTGAATATGAGTGATGGATACTGGTTGAGACAGACTCATTGGGTTGGAGAGCGCTGTGGATGCCATGGAAAATACAAGCAGCAGCCTTCCTGCAGCAGCATCCGGCTCTCTGCTCTCACCAGGATGCAGGAGGATTCAATGTTAAACATTCTCACTAGGAAAGCTCCCCCACAAAGTTACAGATGCACTGTACTATAACTAGAGCACCAGGTGGTCACAGTGACCTGCTGTACCTATCTATTTTACTGCTTGTATGTATAACCTGGTCTACTCTAGTCTCCTTTCATAAAATTCCTGAGGCATAAGCAAAGTAGGCCATTGCTTGGGACCCTGCTCTGAGCAAATTATAAATGTGAGGTATTAGTGTTAATAATACCTCATGCATTTTTATCATTTGTACACAGCATAAAGCAACTGTACTGAGCAGATATAATTTAAGTTCAAGTGAATTTATTGTTTCTTGTCTTTCTTTCAATCTGTCTTTGTCATTTTGCACACTTGCAAATCACAAATGTAATCTTAAAGCAGATGACCAGTCGTTTTGTGCAGGGAAAGTGTTGACCTAACTTTAAGGGTCAGTTCACCCAAATTACAAACAGTCATTTTCCAACTTCACCCCTGGGTAATTTTGCCATGCAGATAAATTTTGTTTTGCACAGGTTTTGAGATAACAGCTGCAGAGTACTCTGCCACCACCCCAGTTGAGATGGATTTAATTTAATTTGTGGTGACAACACACCAAAATCTGAAGTTTGAAAAACTCAAACAGTGACATATCTTTCCACGAAGACAGTACATGGCTTGATGTCAACAGTTTTTATTAGAAACTATCATGTACGGAAGGTTAAAAGGTACAGTAGTGAACATGGTCCACAGCAGATGTGTGGATTATCTACAGAAAACAAGACTTTGCTATTGGGTTATCTAAAATGCCTGTAGGAGCCATTGTGTTTGTGTTGTTTACCACCAGACGGTGCTTCCTTGGTTTTGGTACATTGAGAGTTGTATTTAGGAAGGTCGAGGTTGATCAGTTTCGGGTGTTGCTGGTTTGTGTGAGAGGCAGTGCCACAGACTTTATTTTGTTTGATTATTTTGTGCTCATACTTTATTGGCTATCCTGAACGGCACTGGTGAGCTGTAACCAAGTGTAAAATAAATCTGAACTTTGACCATCTACAAATCTGGATATTTATTTCGTCGCTACTCACAACAGCAGCCCCTCAGTGGCTGTTTAAGAGTAGCAAATAGTCACTGCAATACCATTTCTCAACATTTTGAGCACAACAAACAAAATTCATCGCAAACTCCATTGTCTTGGTCACTGAAAATATCTGAATGGCAAGATACCCTAAAGGATAAGTGGTGAAAAGTACTGTCTTTGTAACTTTGGTAAACTGACCCTCTAAATGCCTGGTATGCCAGTCTGCTGTGTTTCTCTTCAGTAAACCATATTGTTTATGCCACTATTGTCATGTTTCAGTACCACTTGAAATAACATGATTGAAAACAGGGCAGTAATTAGTTTCCTTTTGCTTTTACATGTTTGACTTAGACTATTGTGTTTACAAAGTACAGTTTATGGGGCATATGTCACATTGCAATCACTTCAAGATAACAAGGAAGGAGAGTGGGAAGGTGGGGGGTAGCAATCAAAACTCTGCCTAGCACCTGAGAAACACTGGGTGTGGTCCAAACTCCATACTCAAAAATTAAAACCAATTCTTTAAGAATAAATAAATAAATGTGTATGAACCATAATACAATTGCAGCAAATTTGTCAGACTATTCAAGTTTTTCATTTTTAACCACATAAATCCTAGATAGAGTCAAATATATAACTGAAGACATACTGAATACTATTTTGTCTGTTGCTCAAGTAATGATGACAGGTACACCTGTTTAACTGATTACCAAACTTATCTTTTGTCTAGTGTTAGTCCATAAATGAAAAGACTT
Organism: Thunnus maccoyii; assembly: GCF_910596095.1. Taxonomy (NCBI): domain Eukaryota; kingdom Metazoa; phylum Chordata; class Actinopteri; order Scombriformes; family Scombridae; genus Thunnus; species Thunnus maccoyii. The sequence goes on along the minus strand of NC_056546.1, from coordinate 23,316,184 downwards.
GTCAATCAATTCTGAAATGAATTTTGGTAGTGGGGTGACATGCTAGAGATTTAGATCACAGATTGTACTTTTAAGAATGTCATCAAGCAGATAGCAGATGAATCAAATGAAAGCAGAGGTGGAGGTAAGTTAGTAATTAGTGTAAAAGCACGGAGTACCATTAGAACAGCCTGAGATGTTCCAGTCAGTCAGTTATGCATGGGGCAATTAAACTGTGTAGGACAGGGCTAAGCAGCAGGCTGATCCTCCGTGCAAGCTGGTCCCCACTGCGGCACTGTCCCACTCCACTGACTATACTGTCACTATCTATCAATTCCTCACTTTCTTCACCCCCTCCTTCACTCTGTCAGAGTCACTGCTCATCTTCAGCTTACCCCCTTCAACTCAAACAACTTCTCGTACCAGTCTGTCGCTCTCCCCTAGCTTGTCTTTTTCTGTCTGTATTCCTTTGTTTTTCACTCTTTTTAGTCATCTCTCTCCTCCTATTTTCTATTCTTGGTTTTATCCACATCGGCTCTTGTCTCTTCCTGTTTTGATTTACCACACAACTTGGCTTATCCAATTATATATGTATGCTGAAGTCATTGCAAAATGTTTTCATCTTTGTGCTTAGCTTTGGGAGATAATTATGTCTCCTGTGTCCTGATGTAAAATGTCAGCAAAACAAATACATGTCTTCAGTGGGCTATGTATTTGTTGTCTTGTCATGTTAAGTGTGGGTCCAAGACGCCTATTTCTCCATACCCAAAGAATAACAAAAAGTATATCTTATCTATTTGTATGAAAGGGTAGGATAGCCATTGACTGCACTCCAGGTTTTGTGTTTTTGTTACATCAGTTATTAGTCATCTGTGACTATTAATCAATGAATCATCAGTTTCTCACATTTATGCAGCAGGCATTTTAATCTATTTTGAGTCCATTAAATCAAGTCCAATGTTTACACCTGTAATACTTGCCAACATGCTCAAGATCCTGCCCTGAATCCAGATTTAAAGGCAGCCTATTTTAAGACCTCCGGAATGACTATTAGGAACACATACAGCTCCCACTGGGCAAGGCTTAAAGTGGCTGAGATCCAGGTCTATTTAATGAGTTGTGGTCCTATAGCTTATCTGACTGTAATGTGTGATTAAGGCAGTGTAAAGTGAAGAGTAATATCTGGACCTGCTGTGCTCTCTCTAGAGAGGTCTGCCTGCCCACATGGCTGTATCCCCAGGCTTACCGCACTTAATATTATTGATTACATGGCAATAGTGTCTGACTTGCCTTAACCTCAGAGGCACCCTTCTCAGTGGGGTTGGCGGGCCTCAGCCGGCAGCCAAATCTGGATTATCACAGCAGATCAATGGCAGATTTCTGTCCGCCCTCTGTCCTCATGAAAAAGCCATCACTCATTAGCACAGTGATCACAGACAGATTAGCAGACATTTGGCTTTGTCAAGGAGGAGGGAGGGACAGTGCTGCTCTGATGAGCTGAGTAATGTCTTCCTTCCCGCCCTCCTGATCTCCTCATCTCCAACATGACGTGAATCTCTGAAAGCCTGACTCAGCAAACCTCACTTACATGACAAGAGTGCAATGTGAACGGGATGGCATTTGGACTGCAGAGCATGTAGTGCAAGTATAAATGATAATCAAACTGGCATGGCGCACAGATGCTGAGTAAACTGTTCACTTTGATCAGGTTATATATGAAATCGCTGGTGCTGATGTTCCACTTTCTTTGCAAATTAGTAGCCATGGTCTTGAGAACAAAAATTCAAGACGAGCAAACAATATTTACTGGACAACAACACACACGTCCAGCAACCACAGTGGGCAGCACTGGATTTTATTTTGGACCAACCTTTTCAGACAGAAAGCTGCATGGTACACAGCACAGCATACAGTATAGATATGCTCTCCTAGAAAGAAGCACCAGTGGTGGTTTACTTCCACATCAGTGACCATTCCTCAATTTTCTAAGACCCATATGAATCATCCTCCACCTTTTACACAATATTATATTTTTTAAATAATATACCCCAAATCACTAAATGAATCAGATATTAATGAATTGGAAAACATGACATATACAGCTTCCATCTCAGCAGAACTGAAGCATGCCCCTGCTGATTGGCTTCTTCAGAATGTAGCTGGACTGAAGCCTCCTCTCAATAAAAGATCAGTAACTCCCTGCCAAGCAAACAGAAGACAGGGGACTATAGGACACATGCCAAGCCAAACTCTGTTCCTTTACTAGAGATGCTGCCTGCAACGTCTTTGATCCTGTATGGACCGACAGTAAAGCTCCGCAAAACGCTGTGGGAGAGAGAGAGGGCAGCTTACACAGGACCTGGGGAGACAGTAATTATTAGGAACAGAATGGGAGTGCTGCGAGGCGTCACATTACAGCACCGTGTCACAAAATGCTTTAGCCGGCACGACTCATACACACCTTGTCCTGTGTTGACCAACACCACCATGATGCGTATGTGTGTGTAAGTGATGTACGGCCTGAGGGACAGGATGGGGCTTGATTAGTGTTCACTTGGAATGAATAGCAAGTGAGAGGCCTCCTTTTGTGCCACACACTGACACTCAGCTGGTTGAGAGAGTGAACTGCATTTGTCCAGTAAATGCTGGAGAGCTACAGTATGTTTGAAATAGGAATAGAAATAGAAATAGGAAAAACTTATTAAAAATAACAAATTTATGTACTGATGAAGGTAAAGTGTTGATAAGACGCCATCTGGTAGAGTCAATTACTGTACTCTATTCCAGTGTCTGTGCATATTGCTAAGGTAACATGATGAAAGCAAGAGAGCAAGTTAATCAAATGTCCTATCCTAAGGCCTATTCAGACACTCAATACTATGATGATGTGAAAAAAAGTCTTAGAAATACCTCATAACCAAGTCTGATCCAGATCAACTGATATTCACTTTATCTCCCAGAGTGCCATCTACACCCAAAGAGCAATATGAGCAAGATTAAAGCTTTTGTACTCACAACATAGTATCAATAGGTGACAATATTAACTGAGGTACACAGTCGTATAATTAAAATTTAAGTTCATGTTCATGACATTGACTCAAGTGACTGCAGTGTTTTACAAAAATCAAATGTTAAAAAAACAACCTTTTCCCAAGTATTTAACATCTCATTTTGTGACAGCCGTCTGTGCGAAAATTTCAATTTGAGACCAGACAATTATATAGAGAGACAATCAGTGATTACACTCAATTATTGTTCAACCCTGCCTGGCTCCACATGCACCATGAACGTGAACCATGCATTTCTATCCATGAATGTCTCATACATGTTATATATTGTCATACATGTGCAGATAACACTAAACTACATTGTGTTTGTCAATTCACCTTGGAGTTGTGGAGGCTTTTAGCCCTGCTCAATTCAAGATGACATTCTGACTGAGCAAGTACTGTTTTTTATGGATCCATTTCACCAGAATTCGACATAATAGTGAAGTGTGATGAGAAATTTTCCGACAGACTGTGTTTTAATTCAAATGAATTTTTGCTTAGAGAACAGAGAGAGCAGATTACTATATGGCTATGTTCCTTAAAATGAAAACTAAATATAAAATGGTGTACACAAACAAACCATAAATATGGTGGAGCCAATTGTCTCATCACATCTGAGATTTAAAAACTAAAGAACATCCTACATAACGGTGTGTAGGAAGCAAGCAACCATGTCTGCTGCAGCCATCGCCTTTTGCCAGAGTGCAGACTCACTGACAAAACAATTTTAGCTCTCTGATTTTAGGACTTTCGCATTTTTGTGGAAAAATTATAGAGAGAATATAATGACACACTGGATAACTTTTCCCCTCATCCATTTACTGATAAGAACAGCACAGATCAATAAACTGTCATTCTCCTCTTATCTAATGCTTTACTTTTATTTTTCTGAATCACAATGTTTTCAGCTTCACTGTACTGTAATCATGGCAGCAGCACACTATTCATTTCAATGTATATTTGCCTAAACTCTCCAATAACCTGTGATTTTTCTTTCCTCCTCACTCAAACATTATGCCAGTAAAAAAAAATCAAAGCCTCTATAATGTGAATTGATTGCCTTCCAAATTCTGATGTCAGTCTAAAATGCCTGTTTCTTAGCCAGGCTCTCTTTTCACTTGACCATTATCCACTGCAATGAGCTTGGCAAAGCTGTCGTAGCAGAGGCCTGTGTGTATATCAGACAACATAAACACAGACAGCTGTGTCAGAGGGCAGCCGATAGCCTGTGGAGACTCATTCATCTCCTTTTGTCTTTCTCTTTGTTAGGGCGCAGTCATTCCACCCCTGCAACAGCTGACGCTTTCTATCCCGGTTGAAAGATCAAAACACACCATTTAGTAGCTCCTCTGCAGCAGAGATGACCTTTGCATCTCAACACTTCACCTCTCTCCTCATTCAGCCCTGTCTCCCGTCTCACTTCACCCTCATTGTCTCTCCTCCTGTCCTGTGTCACCGTGCTGTTTCAGGGCAGCATTCCATGCGTAAATATCAACAAGGATTCGTCACACAACAAAGCTGCCATTAAATTGCTGTTTTGTTTGTTTTACATGGCATGGTTTATTTCCATTGGAGAATATGATTCGATGTAGTAAATGCTACCGGCTTAGATATGAATCCCCGATGTTTAAACTGTGAGAAATGAAAAGCCTCCATCTTTTCCTTCAGGAAATTTCTATTTCCAAATTCCTTCATTACAGTTTCACACTTACACAATAATAAATCAATACAGGGATACAGGGATTAGTAGCAATAGACTACAACAGGATTATTTCGGATGGTTTGTTTACAACCAACTATTTAAGCCAACATCTTCTCTAAAAAGACATTGTCATTGATTGGATGCACTGTGAGCCTTTTGCCCACCATAACAAATTCAGAAAAGCATGGCTTCACATCCATAAGGACAGCAGCATGCAGGAATTGATGGTTCACCTGTAATACAACTGGCTGAGCAAAATCATCTTCTCAGCCCTCCCCTCCTCTCCAACCTGTTTTCTTCAGTTCTGCACGACTGGCTCGGCTGATTTAATGACCACACACAACTGGACCAGGAGAGAGGTTGGTGTAGAAGAAGGAAAAGTGGGAAGTGTACAATCATCATAATTGCAAGTATCAGGAATGTTGTGTGGACACTAAAAGCAGCTGGGAAGAGGCAGAAAAACTTAAAACTAACATTTAAGGTCTGCATCAGAAGCTGTCAAATAGATTCAAATCTTTCTGCCAAAAATGTAACACCGAATAAAAATCAACCCTATGAACTCAATGCTGAAAACGGTGCCAAAGCAAACTGATATCCTGAGTATATGTAAGTAAGCCTATAAATAAATAAACAACACAAATAAATAAATAAGTAGAAAAAATTACATTCATGAGCCTGGATCTAATAGTTACTCAAAAGCAGGTACTGCATGTAGACTATTCAGATGCTTTCACACCTTGCAACCAATGCCAAGCCTTTCCCAGTGGATCCAGTCACATTACAATTTCCACAGAATGGCACGGTTACAAGAATTATGCCAACACCATGGGCCAAAATGAGATACTTCATTTCAATATTTCACTTTTTCACACCCCACATTGCCTTCTCTCCCTTTCCTCGTCCACGGTTTTACCCCTATTCCAATTTTACAATACTTACATCCTTTCTTGTCCTCAAACCTTGCTCTGCTCCCTGCCTGAGACCTTATAGGATAGTCCAGTAGAGTCACTGTATCTGTAATTCATTCCTCTATCCCTCATTTTGGGTTTCATTCAAGCCTGTCAGTCAAGGTGTCTGTCAGATATGGTCTCTCCGTTTCAGTTTTTTTTTTCTTCCTCCTCATATTCTGAATGAATTCAACAGTCACAGACACTCAGAGAGGGCAACTGTCAGAGGCATGCTTTCCCCACATCACACATGAAAAATGGCAGCAGTTTCTCTCCAGCTTATCACATACATAAGCTAATGTAAAATATCTGATTCTTTGAACGTGAGATGGTATACTAACAATCGTTTTAAAGACTTGTGCAGCATATGTGCATTTTATGGTGTACTTTAGCGTCATAGCAGGGGTGACAATAGCAGCACATCAGGTGGACCACAGTGAGGATGACAGTCAACCTGCAACATAGGCTCACTGACCAATTTCCATGCAACATCTTTCAACAGGAACAGTGACAGCATTTCCTCGGAGACAGAACAAGCCTGATCACCCCTTTTGTGTCAAATGAATTTATTCTGTATAACTCATCCGAGCCAGGGACCCAAGTAAACTAAAAGAAAATTATAACCCAATCTACAGTTTTCGTTAATATCCAGTGTTATTATATAAAAGGGCTGAAGCACATCATTGGGCACACTGTGACAGACTGGAGACAGAACAATTACTGAGCCTTTTCTCTATTACCTATGAAGTCATTTCAATTTCAACTGGATCTTCCTCAAGACCAAAAATAACTGCAAGGAACACACACACACACACACACACATATAAATATATATATATAAATCCTTCTGTCTTCAGCTCTAATTGTCATGAATATTCATTTGCTACCTCATAGGCGGTTGCTGCTCTCCACTGGTCTGGTGTCATATATTGCATTACTGGTGAACATATAAAAAAGTCATAGTGTCCCACAGCATTTTCAGATTTTTCTAATTACAGACTTATTATATTTTAATGCTCATGTAAAAGTTCTGATAAACTTTGAAGCCTTTTGCAGAGTCAGGCAGCAGTGTCCAAAAGCAGTGCATCTGCCTTCAGCTAGGAAAAAAAATGAGTTACTGGCTGAGAAGTATGAGCACTCAGGTAAAATTAATTTCTACGAAATAACACTGCGTTGCGTCGCTGCCGCGTTCAAGTGACACATGAATAAATAAGTGGTCACCGAGGCGCTTCCCAGCAGGCACCTCTGGAGTCGCCAGGGCTACCTGAGATAACACTGTACACCTGACACCTCTGCGCATGCATGCACACTACCTCACATTTACTGACTGCTTAATTACTAAAATAACATGTGATGAAACAGTAGCAACAGTTGGAGTGGACCACTACAAAAAATAACATAACTTGAATAAAGTGATCGCTTTAATATTGCCCGTGATCTAACCGGTCCTCCCATTTTACTGATATTTGACTCATCAGAACATTATTTTGAATGATCAATTAACTATTTCTTAAACTCTGCTATGCGGCGCAAATTAAAAAGACAAAACATAACCATACGCCAAACTAAAAGAACTATTAGCGCGCGTAAAAGTCGTGAATTACGCATAACTATTATGGGTAGGAAATGTTACACTACATAATAGAAAAAAAAAATCTTTTATGTGAAAACATATTCTCTGCCGCAGTCACCCCTCTAACACTCCTCCGTGTCTATCAACTCATAGCAGGATGATCATATCATTATCATATTGTCCTACCTTCCTCGTCCGTGTCCGTCGCTGGCTGGGCGCCTTTAGATTCGATTGCCTGTCCTGCTGTGATGCGTTACCAAGTATCTGCTACCCCCTCTCTCTCCCTCCCTCCCTTTTCCCCTCTCTCTCTACAGTATCTCTCCCTTTGGTTTTACTCTATCACCACCAACGCCCTGGTCATTACAAATTTCACTTCCCAATGTTCAGAGTTACCACTGCAAAACCCACCAAGTACAACGAAAACCTTCACTTGTGTGGAGCTCCTACATATTGTCCCGTATTATGTACCCACTCCCCTTAAACCAGGGTTACACTCCAGCAGTTCCAGCACTTGCAGGTGCAGCCCCACAGGTAAGCCTTCTGATTCTGTTTTTTTTCCAGTTAAAATAAACCCCAAACACACACAACTCTCTTCATGCATGCAATCTAAAATTATCTCCATAATTTTCATTTGAAGAGGATTGAATTAATTAATGCCTTTTTAGATAGAACACTACATAAGGCATGGCCCTAGTACATTTATATAAGTAAAGAACGTAAAATAATTACCCTTAGATGTGTTGACAAATCATTTGCAAGCTTCACGGAATAGGGTTGAATTCACTGAGATTAGAGAAATCTATTTATGAGCCTCCAAAATAAGCTTATGAGCTAATATATTGCACAGATTAAATTTGAAATCCATTATTTAACCACAGAGGTCGTGGATCTGATGAGCATTTGCCAGTATGATAGCCCCACCCAGTGTATTAAACAAGAATTACAGACAAAAGCCAAGCAAAGACTACAACATCCATCTCAGACAACTTTTTCATATCACATTTAGGGAAATTACTGTCTACTCTAATTTACATGAATTTAACTTCTAAGTACATCGTTTATCATTTCAACATGCTGGATAATATAGACACTTAATTAAACATAAATGAAACTGACAAACTGACAAACTGAGAGGATAGAGACAACAAGTTGTTACTATAGTGGAGAAGGTGATGAACACCACTACAGTCAAGAAAGTACAAACAAAGAACAGGTGCTCCAGCCGGCCCTCAGCTGAGGTTTTTGTGACTGCAATGCATAGCTTTGGTAATATCAGATTTTGTGATGTCATGTCAGCACACCACACTATCAGTGTGATTATTATTCAGCTGACTAAGCACTTAATTGAGTAAAATTTTAAAAACAAAAAAATTTAACAAACGCAATGGTGATCCATTAATATGTGTATATTTTATTACACATCTCCATATGATAAGTGGTTGTGTGTGCATGCACTAAGAGCATTCATCTGAATCTTATATTTCCTGAAGATGCAGAAGTAGAAGAGGACACCTGAATGGTGTGGACCCCCTGGCTTTTTAAAAAATACCACTAAGATACTAAGCAAACTGTTTCTTCTTCAGTGAACTCACTTTTTGCAGCATGGCAAAGCTGATTGGATTCCTTTTTTGTCCTCCTGATATCGCCTGTCCTCTGTTTTCATTAACACATACAGTACATATCAAAAATGTGTCTTCCTGTGGCAGCTGGCAGAAATGCACCTCCTCCTCTCATGAACTTTAGGAACACAATGGTGTGAAGTACAATATGCTTGCTCCTGCAACCCTACAACTAAATATATTCCTCCGACTTCATCAAATACAGTTATGCCTGGATGGCTGCCATCCAAGTGAAATTTGGTTCTGATTTATATAAAGCAAGGGCAGTGATATCCTTGCTTGTTCCTTCATTTTTCTCCCACCTAGCAAGAGTATAAATCACTTCCCTCCAGTATGAAGTGTATCCCACAATTCAGATGCTGCAACAGGTACATTAACCCTTCCAACAAGTGTAAGTTGACATTTTAGGTTATAAATCTTCAGATTTTATTGTCTGGTTATTTACACTGCTGTACTGTAGAGAGCTAGAATAAATAATAAATGCCCTGAGTTTATCCATCTCCCCGACCCTCAGAAACTGCCCTATCTATGTGGTGAGAAAAGTCAATGTGCAGTAATAGCTGAAAAATATGTTAAATCTTGTCATACTCTGAGAGAAATAAGCTCTGTAGTACATGTTTCTATGTGATTACATCTGTAAAAAAATGACTTTTATTATACTGTATTTAATATTATTGTTGATATTTGAATATTATTGTATATTTATTACTAATCACCTGTCAATGTTTAGAATTTTCTGTACTGCTTTGGCAATATAGGTTTCTGATCTGTCATGCCAGTAAAGCTTATTTGTATTTGAATTTAAAAGACAGGCCCCAAGCATTTTTATTGTTTTAACTAGGTCTAGGTTAACTAGAAAGTTTGTTATAGAAGACTTTCTTTTGGTTGTGCAGGCTGCTCAGTTTGCTGAGGACCAGATGCCTCACTTCTTGTAAGAAACAAATTTCAGACATCAAGGAATGCACCTCTGTAGTAGAACATGGGAGTAGACATGTTGTCAAATGCAAGCCAGTTTGGACAACTACAATATGACAGTCTTCAATTTCCTTTTGTTAACAGGCTAAAAAAAAAGAAATCTTACTTACAATGACTGCTGCTCCTCGGGGGACTTTTTTTCTTCAAGGATGCAGGTTGTGCAGCTAAAAGCCTAAAAGCACAAACAAAAATGTGTCATGGCTACAGACCTGGTTTTCAGAAAGTCTCTGTACTACTTTGTTACACTTTGTTCTTCAAGTTCGCTATTGTCAGAAAATTTGGTAACTTTTAGTGATCTCAAATTGATTGTCAAGTAAACCTTTCCTGGGCCTTCTTACCAGCCTCCTTTGATGATGATTCAAAGTGATATTTTGCTGCTCTCTGGTGGATATTTTGCTCAACTGCAGTTTAGGAGTGTTACACACTGAGGTGCTTCTCAAATGAAGATATTTTGTTTTAGAAAGGGGTCACAAAGGCATTAAGTATACAGCAGTGGTAAACAGGATTTGATTTCATAACTTTCTGTCTGTAGGTCCTAGTGCTTTCCACACATGTTTGAATAACTTATGGACCTCATAATTTAATAAGCCGCATTTTGACTGCAGGAACTTTCCCCAGGGACTTTTTGAAGAATTCCTCTTCCACTGGAGGTGGAAATGCAGGTGGAGGAGGGTCCCCACTGGGGGTGGGTGGGGGGGTGGGGGGAGGGGGCACCCTCTTCAACATATACATCAATGAACTGATGCTCCTGTCTCCAACCAAAGAAGGGCTACAACAGCACCTTGATCTTCTGCACCAGTTCTCCTAGTCCTGGGGGCATTGACAGTGAATCTAACCCAGACAAAAATGATGAATATGATATTCCAAAAAAGATCCAGCCTCCAAAACCACAAATATAAATTCTTTCTAGATACCATTGCTCCTCAGCCTAAACATCAGCACCACAGGTAACTTCACCAAAGCTGTGAACGAACTGAGAGACAAGGCAAGAAGGGCTTTTTACACCGTCATAAGGAACATCAAATTGGACATCCCAATTCAAATCTGACTTAAAATATTGGACTCCGTTATAGAAACTATTTCCCTTTATGGTTGCAAGGTCTGGGCTCCACTTGCCAGCCAAGATTTTACAAAATGTCCAACAGAAAACTCCAAATAATGCATGCAGAGCAGAATTAGGACAATACCTACTGATTATAAAAACTCAAAAGAAACAATTTAAATATTATAATCACCTAAAGAAAGTGACCCTAACACACTCCATAACAAAGCCCTCACATACAGAGAGACCCTACAGTGAAGCCCTCTCTGCCAGCTGGTTCTGGGACTCCCAGATTGCAAAAAAAAAATTAGAAGAAAGAAAAAGAAAAGTATTTGACACATTGGAAAGAATCAACAAAAAACTTCACCATGTACAGACTCAGTGAGCACAGTCCCACTGTGGAGAGAGGCCGCCACAGGTAGACGTGTGGTCTGTACTACGCAGCAAGTTCAACGTACCCAGGATATCTTTTCGTTAGCTGGTTTCAAGCATTGAACATTGGCCGTCCAGATAATCAGTACTATAAAGCTGGCTATCAACCAGTTCCGTCAAGTCTGGGTTTTCCAGCTACGAGCACGTTCATGTGAAAGAGGCGGGGTTGTTAATTACAAACGACATCATCAGAACCGTGAGTGACATACTACATATGATATGAGATGAACCAATGATACAAATTACCTGCAGGAAACTTCTGTTTTAGGAACAGTAAAAAGTCATATTCAACCAAATGAAAACAAGCCTGTAATCATACAACAGAATAAGATGTAGAAACACTAGAAATAATTTCCACATATTAAAAATAGGCTATGGCTTAAAATACATGTAGGAATTATTCTATATGACTTAAGAATAGAGTGAGTATTTTTTGCTATTAAGTTGGCTGATGAAAAGAAACTTACAAGTAACGCCAGACTGTTTCTACTGCCAAAGCAAAGAGTGGAGAAGTAGTAGTAGTAGAATGACTGATGAGGTCTATCTGACCCAAATGTTGCATTTATAATCATGGGAGCCAATTAACAGTGTGTGGATTATTTTTCTAATAAGATTAGATAACACAGACTTTTGTTTTTATTTCTAGTTATCATCACACAGTTGTCTCATGTTATTCTGAGCTGCAGTGATGGGATCAGAGTGTAAAATCATCCACACTGTCAGCTATCACTCCAGGGATAAAATCAACTTTGCACAATTAAAATACAGCTAAAATCATCATTATGTGTTAAAGTGTTGTAAACGATCTCTCTGTTTGTTAGAAGCTTTGTTTTCCAGAGTGGAAAAAGAAAGCCTGGAACAATAAAATGTTTCTACTGACCTATAAAATACATTTTGTTCTTTTTTACTTGTCACTGTATTATAAACTCAGGACTTTTGTGCATGTCGGGATCCTGTAGGAATGATTACTCTTTTTTCCAGTGATCTGATTGGTAAGTGGTCAGGCTGTTGACAGGTTGTGATCCAATCCTCTGAAGTTAAGCTGCTCCAGAGCAGGTTGGCTGTTGAGTATAAGTTACCATGGTGATGTATCCTGGTAAGAAGTGAACCACCATCGTAACCCTGATAACCCAGAGTTAAACCTGAAGTTACCTTGCTAACCCCAAATCCTGCTTCGTAGTACAGGCCTCTGGCTTCCCAGAGAAGACATCCACTGCACACAGCAGGAGGTGGAAACTGAGCTGCACTTTTTAACCACCTGCCAACTATACTAAGACATCAGAGACATATACTACCCACAGATTGCAACTACCCAAAAAGATTTTGAAAACATGGCTAATAAAAAACTTCCATATCTGCTGGGCGAAATACAGCGATGTGCAAACACGGCAGCAAGATTTGTGAGCTGTTGTGACTGGAAAAGGGCGTCCAATGTAATACAACCACCATGAAGATTGTCAATCACCTGTGTACTCCTGCACCGACGATTTACACTGTTTATGTACATAGACATACTTACTTTACATACATACAGAAGAAATATCTTTAAATACATTAATTTAAAAAAAATGTTGCAGTGTTTATATAGTTCTCCGTTGTTTGTATTTATATTTTTTAACTGCAAGTCTACATTTTTCTATTTTTATTTTATTTTTTACTTATTTCTATGTATACTGTATATTTCTAACAACAAAATCACAAGTGTTCTGTTTATATACATTTTTTGGTTGTTCACACCTGCTTTGGCAATGTAAACATCTGTTTCTCATGCTAATAAAGCCGCTTTGAATTGAAATTGAAAATGAATCCACTCCCCCCCATTCACATTAATACTTATGTTCCTTGAGAACACTTTCATACCGAACCTGGAAAACATCACAGCCAATTCAATTTGTTATAGTGTATCTGAACTTTATCTTTATCTGAATTCTCAGGATTTTTATCAAACTTAGTCCTTAGTACAGATAAAGTAATTATAGTGGGTGACCTGAATATTCATGTGGATGTTGATAATGATAACCTTGGCACTGCCTTTGTCTCATTATTACTCAATTGGCTTCTCTCAGAGAGTAAATAAACCAACTCACTGTCTTAACCACACCCTCGACCATGTTCTGACATATGGCATCGAAATTGAACATTTAATAGTCTTTCCACAAAATCGTATTTTATCAGACCATTACTTAATAACTTCTGAATTCCTATTACTGGACTACATGCCATTAGGCAAAAATGTCTTCTCTAGATGTCTATTTGATAGTGCTGTAGCTAAATTTAAGGAAGCAATTCCATCAGCATTGAATTCAATGCCTTGTCTCAATACAACAGAGGACTCTTATGCTAACTTTAGTCCCTCCCAAATTGATCATCTTGTTCATGGTGCCACAGGGTCACTGCGAATGACACTCAACTCTTTAAAAAAGAAGATAGTAAAAAAAAAAGAGGTTAGCTCCATGGTATAACTCTCAAACCTGCATATTAAAGCAAAAGAATCTCGCTTAGTCTGGCAAGATAGTCTTAAAACATACATGAAGGCTCTCTGTAATGCCAGAGCAACCTATTACTCATCATTAATAGAGGAGAATAAAAACAGCCCTAGGTTCCTTTTCAGCACTTTGGCCAGGCTGACAAAGAGTCATAACTCTATTGATCCATGTACTCCTATAGCTCTCAGTAGTAACAACTTCATGAGTTTCTTTGATGATAAAGTTCTAACTATCAGATTTTTAAGATCATCGAGAAAGCAGTCTCCAATCAGTTGTATAACTTTCTACATATCAATAGTATATTTGAGGATTTTCAGTCAGGATTTAGAGCGCACTGTAACACAGACACAGCACTGGCGAAAGTTACAAATGACCGCCTAATTGCATTGGACAAAGGACTTAAGTCTGCACTTGTCTTGTTTGATCTTAGTGCTGCATTGAAACCATTGACAATCACGTCCTATTACAGAGACTGGAACATTTAATTGGCATTATAGGAACTGCATTAAGCTGGTTTAAGTCCTATTTATCAGATCGATTTCAGTTTGTACATGTTAACAATGAAGCTTCCATGCACGCAAAAGTTAGACATGGAGTTCCACAAGGTTCTGTGCTTGGACCAATACTATTCACCTTATATATGCTTCCTTTAGGTAATATTATTAGGAAACACTCCATAAATTTTCATTGTTATGCAAATGACATCCAGTTATATTTATCAATGAAGCCAGATGAAACCAATCAGTTAACTAAACTCCAAACATGCCTTAAGGACATAAAGATCTGGAGGACCTGCAATTTCCTGCTGCTAAACTCAGACAAAACTTAAGTTATTGTGCTAGGCCCTAAGCAACTCAGAAATACATTATCTAATGAGAGCTCCTCTCTTCTCCTCCCCCTCTCCATCTGTATGCATTCATGTACCATTAATGCATGTTACTAACTTGGCTTGTCCCCTGGAGTTTTTGTGCTTTCTCATCTTGCAGGTTTCTATGGATCATGGTTGCAGACTGCTTGGTTATGGATTGCGGGCTTCCATGAATCGTGGCTGTGGACCCCATGCTGCTGTGGTCCTGCTTGACACCCATGTCTGCTATTAATATTATTAGTTATATTTCTATGATTATCATTGTTGTTGTTGTGCTTTTCTGTGTGTCTCTCTTCCCTCTCTCCCTCCTTATTTGTCTCTCAACCCAACCGGTCAAGGCAGATGGCCACCCACCTAGAGCCCAGTTCTGCTTGATGTTTCTTCCTGTTACAGGGGTGTTTTTCCTTGCCACTGTCGCCAACTGCTTGCTCATGGGGAAATGTTGAGTCTTTGTAAATTAAAGAGTACGGTCTAGACCTGCTCTATGTGAAAAGTGTCCTGAGATAACTTCTGTTGTGATTTGGCACTATAATTAAAATTGACTAGACTTAACGTCAACAGATGATTTACTGTTGAAACAGACGCTCTTAGTTTCAGTTTCATTTTCCTTCTCTGCATTTCTCCTTTTCATTCACTCATTACATCTAACTCATGCAGCAGTAAATATACAGAACAAAAGGACAAATCTGTGTTGTTTTTTTCCTCATGTGTGAATGCTGCGTTTCAACTGCCACCGTCATTTTTGTCTCTAAAATTTGCATGATCTACCTGGTTCCTCAGATGCAGTGGAAATGCAAACAGGACTGCACTACAGAGACTTTTTAAGTTCCAAATTTAGTTGCTGAGATTAATTCCTCTGGTTCCAAAGTACCTGGAACTTTTGGTCAAAACAGGGCTATATTGCTGATAAGAGAGTTGCAATTTCAGTCAGTATTAAGTGCAACACCATTAATTTTCTCCTACACAAATCTCCAGTCATGGCAGGAAATGTATAGGTTGAACAATAATGAAGGTGGTATTCCACTATAAATACTAGCAAGCAAACATGCACAATAGCAGGGCTCTGGAAGTGCAGCCATCATTAATATTATTAATTACACCTTTGCTGTTCCTGCTATCACATGTCAAACTGTCTGCAGTGAAAAAAGGTCCATCCATATAAATAAAAACCCAACAGATACCCTGTTAGTAACATAGATACATAGACTTACTAATTCTTCACTGTATTTAAAAAAGTTTCATTCCTCTTCATTAGCAGTGACATAGGTAGTAAACTATCTCCACATAAAAGCAACATAATCTGCTAAATGTTTTAAATTAGCTAACCTAGCATAACAATTGTACCAATGCCCCTGTGTTGCCTGCCAGTGTTTTATAATTTCACCAAAACTTCAATATAACTAATGCTGGTTACGTAAATGTTGTATAGCTAAAAAAACGTCAACACAACAACAAAAACAACAACAACAACAAAAAAAACAGTTGTTAACACACAACTTACCCTATTAAAAAGTACAAGCTGCTGGTATGAATATTGGAGTACCCAAAGCTAGCAGCTGAGCTGAAGTGATAAATGTAACCTAGCTAGGTATCACTTACTTAGCTTACTATTTTGTTTCATACTCAGGTGTTTGTTTTTTCGCCAACCTGCCAACACATTTTGATAAATATTATTATATATTATTACATACCATTATATATTATTATAGTTGTTTGACAAATTCTTGTGAGAGTGTGACTGTCCCGAATAACTGCTATAACTCTTGAAAGTCACCAATCAATAAACCTATTTTGACATTTTGACTTGTCATAACAAAAAAAGCAAAGGAGTAATTAATAACATTAATGGTGGTTGTGATTAATTTAGGTATCCCAGCCATGCCAGTGAGTCAAAATACAAAGTAAGCCATGACTTGCTAATGTGATTAGAAAGCAATCATTATAAATGTTATGAATTAGCTACACCTATGGGTTTTGCTTTAAAACTAGTTTCTTTTTTTATCAGTTTATCAGCATGCCATGTCAAAATGTCTGCTGTTGAAAAGGCCTTTTGCAACAGACCTTCACAACAGACATTTTGACATGTCAAAACAGGAAAAGCACAGGTTCAAATAATAACATTAATGATGACTTAATCCCATTTATTTTTTCCAAATTCATGGTAGCCTATAGGGTATGATGGTTCACCGGTATGGCTTCCTTGGGCTGTGCTTTTGCTGCTATGACATGTCAAAATGTCTGCTATGAAAAAGGTCTTCTATGCAACTTAAATTACATGTATATACTTCTCTGAGTGACCATGCAAAATTAATGGTATTCCTTATAGATCCCTAGAGCAAGAAGATAAATTTAAGTGGCCACAGCGGTCATGAGTCTGACTCATTTGAAATTGAACAATTGTGGTAAAATGTGTCTACATTTCAGTATTATCTCAAACTGAAAGTAATGTTTATGTAAATATTGGCAACATGATGTTTTTGGTAATATGTGTTATGCTTGTTTATCTCAACACTTGTATTTTGGATAAACAGTGCTCATTTGAGAGTCCAGGAAGGAACTGGTTCCCATGCCTGCAATTCTTTTTTATGACACTGAATGATTGTGCCAGAAACAACACTGCCACTTGGCAGTAGCCACACAAACCATGATAGTGAAGATTTGTACTAAATACTGGTGTACATGACTCTACTGTATCTGGGGGATTATAATGAGGTATTTTGACTGGAAGGAAGATTATATTATGACAACATTTTTCATATCTGTATAAACTAATAATCCTTTCCGATTCTGACGTCTTCAGCTTTTTGAGACAGACATCCGTTCACAAATGTTATTTGGACTGTGCCAATTCCTTTGTATGATATATTGCGCCCCCTTTAAATTGATTAGTTTTCTCTTTAAAGATTACAGGACTTGACTAGACTAGACATACAAAAATGGCTCATCATTTTTCATATTGCATAAATGCAAAGAGTTGTCCCCTGAAACTCGTTCTGACATCAAGCTGTTGCATCTTTACACACCAAGTCAGAGAGGTTCTTCTGTGTTTTGAGCAATGTGGTAGTTTGCTAATGACTTCCCAGCTGTCATCTGGAAGAAGCTGGTGCCAAAATGGGCAGCAGGGTGAAGAAAGCTCAGCCTATTACACTGGCACTGCCACGGCAGCTTCCCTTGGCAGTCATGAATACCTAGACAATTGCTGGCCTAGGTTAATGTGCACCCCTATTAGTGATGGTTACCTAACACCTTTGGAAGGACTCATCACTGGACCATGCCAAGTAGCACAGGGGTTCCAATATCACTCCCAGTGTCCCATCATTCTCTTCTGCTGAAGGCGTGTCTTCTGTCCGTTCCACATAGCTGCTCGTGCACATTGCTGCTGTGCCCTGTTCAGGCAACTGCTATGGATGGGATGAAAGGTTATTGGTGAGGGACCATTAAAGTATTTGTGATCACAAGAGATGATATGTAGGATGAAAAAAAGTACCTGTATTTCTGTGTTAAGAGAGAAAAGTCTCGAGTTATCGTTCAATCATACACCAAATGGGCCCTGAGGGATCAAATGATGAAAAGGGGAAGAAACACAGAATGTGTTAAATGAGTGTGAGTATGAGTATTGATTTCAACATGATTGTGTCAGCCAAAAAATATATACGTGTGGTAGTGCTGCACCCATGAATCAAACTGCACTCAGGATGAACACATTTTAAGAAAAGGGAGGATGGTTTTATTCTGAAAGAATAAATGAAAACAAATAGTGATTTGGCTGGTCTTCAGGGGCTTTACTGATATTCTCTGGGTGTAACTGCCAATTGATCTGTCTTAGAATAATGTACAATATATGGAAACAATCATATTATTGTATCAAAATCACCGTATCCCAAAATAATTATACATTCTCTAAATAATTTCATTTCAAATTCCAATAAACATAAAATAGGCTTATATAATACAGTATCAGGAATAATTAATTCTAATATATTAAAATGTATTAAAACTCATTCTCTGATCTACAATTCTTATGACAAGGCGTTATATTTTTTTTTTTATAGAAAACAATAAATGAACCCAAAAATGACAATAGATTCAATGGTATGTATTGCAAATTAAACTCTTTTCTATAGGTTTACTACCCACTAAATCATCCATGCTGTGCTAAATACAATGCATTTTATCTGTATTTGCAACGTAGTGTGGTTGTTATGGCAACAAGTGACAACTAACATTAGCATGTATTAGTTAGATTAGCTTAATCGTCCGAACAACAATAACCCATAAAATTACAATTCTGCATATTTAAACAAAATCAACAACTAGCAACAGTCATAGTCCTTACAACCTTAGCTAATGTCTTGTCACAGGTTAGATGATCAAAATTAGAAAAATAACTTCAATAGCTTCAATCACTGAGGAGCTACGTTAGCATTAGTAACAGTCGCGTCCACTATGCAGTTACCCTCAAACAATGTAATAAAGCACAATACAAACTAAATAAACTACTTCACTATTAAGGGTATACTACTAATAAAATATGAAGGTACTTAGGTGACATTTACCCACCTGAAAGAAAAGATGAAAGCGAACAGTGATTTGGCTAGTCTTCAGTAGCTTCACCGATGTTCTCTGGCTGTAACTGCCAACAGAAGAACGCAGCGCGAGCCCACAGCTTCTATACCCACAGATGTTCTCGTGCCTTTTACTCTAATCAGAAATGAGAGCTCAATGTGGATTATGGTCATTTATTTGTTTAAAATAAAAACCACGAGATAGCATACTGTATAGGTAATATAATAATAGCAGAATATATTTCTTATTGGAGGTACCTAACTGTTTCTCAATGGCAGATGGAGAAATAATTTGCCATTATTTCTAATTTGATTCTAAGTTGTCTTTAAATGTTTTCTCACTTAAAATGTTTAGATTCTTATCCATTATGCAATACCATTAGGGAGATGTCTGATCGGTCCCAAATGTATTCTGCAGCATGACAATGACCCCAAACATACAGCCAGAGTCATAAAGAACTATCTTCATTAACAAGAACAACAAGGAGTCCTGCAACAGATGGTATGGCCCCCACAGAGATCTGATCTCAACATCATCATTAAGTTAGTCTGGGATTACATGAAGACACAGAAGCAACTGAGACAACTATATCCACAGAGTAAATATACGATTTGGTGCTGTTTTAAAGGCAAAGCATGGTCACACCAAATATGGATTTCATTTAGGTTTCTTCTGTCTACTGCACCTTGTATGAAATAAACTTATAAATAAAAACAAGTGAAAACATCCTCATATTACTTTTAGTGACTACAACTTTTGCACAGTACTGTAAATCTAGAGAGTGTACAGAGAAATGTTTTTGTAGAGAGGAGTTGAAGCAAGGATAACTGTCAGTGGAGCCAGTGGAGTGGGAGGAAGAGAAACAAGCTGCCTCTGGGTTTCACAGTCAGTGACTGGGCAGACTGGGATTGCACAGTGGGACTGAGCTGGAAAGCTTGATATATCAAAGACAGCTTCAGCAATGAACCATGAGAATGACCCTTGCAGTCCCCTCAGACACACAATGACACATGGAGGTGTGTCACAGTGTGAGACTGTGGAGACTGGGTTTTTACAAATGTACACTAAACTTCTTTGTGCTATTTTAATGCAAAGTTTCACAGATCTAGAAAGTAACTGTCACATTTCACTCATTCATTTAGTCAGCCTGTCACTATCTGACTAAGAAATACCTTATACAACACTGAGTTGCTTCAATTATACATCCTTGTATTAGCCTACAATTTGCATCTCTAGTTATGCTAAAGTATGTGAGCAGCATTTAGATATTGGACAAGGATTTAACCAAAGGCGAATAAAATCAAAGCACTCTTTAATGTGCAAAATCCAAAAGCCTCCTTTGCCATGACAACCTCACGTGTTAGCAAAGCTGCCTTAATGATGAAACATATCTCAAACA
The DNA here is from genome assembly GCF_910596095.1 of Thunnus maccoyii. Classification (NCBI taxonomy): domain Eukaryota; kingdom Metazoa; phylum Chordata; class Actinopteri; order Scombriformes; family Scombridae; genus Thunnus; species Thunnus maccoyii. The sequence goes on along the minus strand of NC_056546.1, from coordinate 23,295,546 downwards.
GGCTTACCTCTGACTCTAATTATTGACTTTCTGGCAGGAAGTTTTGAAATACTGCTGCTGGATGGTAAGGCGGAGATGCACAAATGTATCTTCTAAAGTTTTATTGTCAAAGGATATTGGATGAATCTGGATCAGAGTATGCACACCTCTGCTTGTTTGCCATATTTCTGACATCAAAAGGCATAAAATAGGAGATAAATATTGAAAAGATCAAAAGTCCTCTTGTTTTTCAGGGTTAATTGAACTCATTCTGTCTGATGTCATGCATCAGGTGAAACAGTTCCGATTTTTAAGTTTCTATAATCTGTGTAATTGCTGGGGCTTGTATGGGCATATAGGGCACAAATCACACTAGAATTCATAAAGGGCAGTAATATGATGCTGTTTGCAACCACTGTGTCTTTGAAACAGAAATGCCTGCCACCATGCAGCAGAGAGACTAATACATCTAGGTTAGTTTTTGACAGACTTTGTTGCAATAACAGATGGCAGGTTGAGTTCTCATGAATAACAAGGAGCAAAGTAGACCTTGGCTTGTTTCTCTTAGAATTATATTAAAATGAAATTACTCTGAGCAGTTTGGCATGAAAAGAGAGAGAGAGCGCAATTTGCTCAGAGAAGAGAATTATAATAATAATAATAATAATATTAATATTACTACTGATAACAACAACAACAATAATAATAATAATGATAACAATAATAACTTTCAAAACAATAGTTACAAAGCATTGGAACACTGAAAGCTAATATAAAACGTAGAATGTAGAATAAAAGAAAAACAAAGAAAAACAAACAAACAAAACTACTCAAAGTCCAAGTTTGTTTTAAGAAGGGACTTGAAGGTTGAAACTGAGGTGGTGAGCCAAAGTACCTCTGGTCATACGTTCCAGAGTCGCTGAGCCTTGACAGCAAAGGGGCTGTCACCTCTAGTTACCAACCTTGATCTAGGAACAGCCAAGAGATCCTTGCCAGAGGACCTCAGACTATAATTCGGTTAATAGGGGGTAAGGAATTCAGAGATGTATTTTGGAGCAAGACCCCATTCAACCTTGAACGTAATTAGTAAAATTTTAAAAACTAAAATGAACAGGTAGCCAGTGAAGAGAGGTTAAGACAGGGGTGATGTGATCACATTTCTCTGAATTAGTTAAAATCATTGCTGCTGCATTCTGGACCAGCTGCAGACAGGAAAGAAAACTTCGGCTCAAGCAAAAGTACATGGAATTACAGTAGTCCAACCGCAATGAAATAAAAATGTGGATGACTTTCTCCTGGTCAGTGAACAATAAAAAAGACTGATATTTCTTAAATGAATAAAGCAGGACTGTACTGTTTTCTTGACTTGGGCATCAAAGCTAAGGTCAGAGTCAAAAAGCACACCTAGGTTTCTAGCAAAAGGATTAACATATATTAACAGACTACCAAGCTTATTTGTGAGCCAAATAAAACAATCTCCGATTTGCTTTCATTTAATTGGAGGAAACTGTTGGACATCCAACACCTAATCTCATTGAGGCAGGATATAAGAGTCCTTAGACCACTGGTATTAGTCTGTGTTATTGGTACATATAGCTGGGTGTCTTCTATATAAAACTGAAAATGTATTTTATATAAATAAATAATGTCCCAAAGTGGATGGTTTCTGTCATTTTTACGTAGTTCTTATCACGCTGATGTTTGCCCAAGTGCTAATTTTTCTGATAAGTATGTTTTTAATTGGTTATTTGATGATATAAAAAGGGAGTGTGACGTCATGATTGACAGCTGTAATAGCCGCTCTCAAACCTCCATCAGGTGGTGGGACCATGGATGGGTGGGACAGCTGAGGGGACATTTCCTGCGGGCCGTCATTCTGCTGCTTGACTCTACTGCGCAGACTCTGGCTCCAAATGACGTCACACAAGCAAGATGGCAGCTCTCGGAAAAGAAGTATTTTGGCTTCACTTCTGCATAGCAGCAAGAAGTGGACACACATCAGCCACATTTATATAAGGTTGTGACGGAATATGCTCTGTGGTCGAGATATGATTTGGACCAACAAAGGACAGAGTGAGAGATGCCAACCCACTTCTTGGCGACTGAGCAAAATGCTTCGGTCAACTGTGTCAAATGCAGCACTAAGGTCCAGGAGTATCAGAACTGAGCAGTCACCAGCATCAGACGCAACCAGGAGATCATTAGTAACCCTCAGAAGGTCAGTTTATGTGCTATGTTGATATCTAAAACCAGACTGAAATTTCTCAAAAATGTCATTGTTATTCATTAACAGTATTAAATGAGGTGATACTACTTTTTCTAAGACTTTGGAGAGGAATGGTAATTTGGAGATTGGTCTGTAACTATTGAGGTCCAGGGGTTTAAGATTAGGCTAAGTTTCTTTAAAAGCAGTTGGATAAGTGTTTGAGATAAGAAGGAACACAATCAGTAGCCAGTGAGCTGTTTATGATATGTAAGATATATGGGCCAAGGAAGTCAAAGATCTGTAATAGAAACTTAGTGGGTATTATATCTAGGAGAAATGATGTGTCCTCTAGATATCAGGGAGAAGATGCACAGGCTGATGATACTCGTCCTGCTTCTCTTTCTCTTTCACTTAATTACACATGCTCAGAAATCCCATCCATAATGGAGTTTCACTGTTACCAGGGAGTTAAAATTAGAAACACACTTCTGTAATAACTTTAATTGGACAAGTCTGCGAACACAATACTGGTTTTGTTTGCTTTTTTTGTTTTGTCTGTTTTTTCTCTGTCCCTAGGTATTAATTTCTCTGTCTATCACTATTAATGTTATCTTGTTGTTGCAAATTTGCCGTTATTACTCAGTCCAACGCAGCAAGTGTTATGGAATTTTTCCATCTTTAGGGGTTACAAATTGGGTTATACTGGGTTAATCATGGTCCTTGAGGTCACACTATAATTCTTAAGTAGAAGGAGACATTCTCTCCTCTCCTTGAGACTCTGAGTAACTGTCTGTGATGTTTAGGGAAGCAGAGGCCTCTCTGATAAAGGGTAAATCAGCATTGCCATGGTTACCAAGGTCGGAGGGGGCCTTCCTAGACAACACAGATATGTGAAAGACGTAGATTCCATGGCATAATCAGATATTCACACCAGAATGTGCTGACGATGACCTGAAGTTCCATGCAATGTGACCTGAATTAACACGGGTAAAATGCAGTTCCTTGTTTTAGAAACTAGTGAACCAGTTAGACTAATTTTTCATATTGTAGGCTGATCTGTTGGGGTTAAAGACTAAGAGTCAGACCTTCAGAGGGCAAAACGGGAAGAGACAGCATCAGAGTGCAGAAGACCTTGATGTTTACTGTTTCAGTTCTCCGCTTGATCAAGTGCTTCAATAAACATTCTCAGCATTAAGACATCAAAGGCTCGTGTGCACTTTCTCCTCTGAGGTGCTGACCATCGCTCAATATTTCCACAACAGCAAGTAAGAGAAAATATGGTGAAAGAAAGGGGGTGTGATGCAACAAAAACTGAGGACATGCACCCTAGACCACTAGAACACTGTGAAGCTCCATCCAGCACTATTTATTCCACTCACACCTTATGGAAATTCACTTACTTTATGATCTTGATACAATTCAAACTTGTTTCATACATTAACTTGAAGCATATTCTGTACTGTATGTAACAAAATAGATCTATATTGCTAGTATTTTAAGTCCCAGTGCAGATGTTGTCAGACATTTCTGCATACAGCTAAATTCTAAAGGAGTAATTAGGCTTTAGTGACTGAAGACAATAACAGTGTCATCACTGACCTTTACCGAAGCATTGAACACTGAACTGATACAGGATTTAGCACTCATGTTGTCCAGTTAATTAGAGTATCATATCCTTTTTTTTTCTCCACAACAGCTCTCCCCTAATACATTTTGCAGTGACTAACCAAATGTGAGAACAGCAGACAATGGCCCAGTTGTACCAATTGTAATCCCTCATTTCTCGAAGCAGTGCTTTTAATTTACGTCGTTCTCTACAGTATCTATCCTCCAAATCATTTTTTCCTGGTCTTTCTCTCTTCTGGCTCTTAGAAATACCAGTGTGTTCTCATTAATTGGAATTTAGATTTTTTCCCCCCCTTGTGATAAAAGTAAAAAAATATGCTATCTGAGAGAAAAAAAAAATTACAAATAGATGACAAGAGTTCATAAAATCACATGAACCAAGACAAGTTTAGTTTCCAGAACTGGTGGCCAATTTTACATTTATGCATATGAATGTCTTAAAGCACAAACGGAATTATCAATCTGATGTTCAGCTGTGGATATTCAAGTCTGACACACTTACAGTACATCAATTGACCATTTTTTAGCCAATTCAGTCATTCATACAGTTAGATTTGGTGGTAAAGGCTTGGTCTTTGAGGAAGCTGTCAAAAAATTCAAGTAGTTACAAGGATTTTGCTTGGAGGAGAAGAATTAAAAAAATGCACATGTACATTAATCTTAGTGAAATCATAAAATACTAAAAATGTGGCATATAAGGATGAGGGTAGGCAGGGAGAGGGAGCTGGAAGCAGCAGCGGATATGTTGGCATGAAGTATTCGGTACTGCACACCTGGATGAATATCAGTAGATGTTACTACTTAGCTGGTGAACAAACAACAAGTTAATGAGCCAATGATTTTTAAGCATGAATGAAGCAGCTGATGCCAATCAGCTAATGCAAGCACAATGTCATTGCTCTTGCATTTATTTGAACAGTACATCCTTAAGACTGATGATGAAAGAATGTTGTCCTTTGGTGCATGTGTCACATATATAACAGGCAACATGCGAGGGCAGTTAATGCATTTCCCTGTTCTCCTTGTGTACCAAAAGTGTGGAGTTCAGATGAAAGAGGGTGTTTACTGTACATTAGACAATATAGAGATATATGGTTGCGACCGTGCCGTGACACTTGAATGAAACAGCAATGGAGTCGTAGAGAACAGGTTTGGAATCACCAGCAAATAGGAGGGGTGGGTAAATCAATAAATTTTCTTACTCAACAAGAAAGTACATCTCAGGGCGAATCAGGGCTATATTTTCTCTTGCTCTTGAATTGTCAACAATTTTGGATCCACTCTAAAAGTCCAATGATTTTTTGCTTTAGGTGCATGGAACACAATGAAATTACATACAATGTATTAAGTTTCACACACATCTTGCACCTGGTGTGAGAGCACGCACACACAAAAAGTGGTAGTTTCAGCTCTGATTCATTTTTCTCTCTTTCCCTCTAATACCAGAGATTTATCCACCTAAAAGTAAAGCCTTCCCCCCTACAGCAGTCCAAGAACTTGCATTACAATAAGGCAAATGGATGACATTGTGACAGAGTAACAAATCAAATAAAACCACTGTAGGCCCCGACCAGACAAAAAAGAGCTGCATGAATATTCCTATTCTTGTAGCAGTTTAATATTTCATCACAGTGTGTCATTTCAAAGGCAGAACTAATTGCTGACATTAATTACTAATTTCACTGATGGCATTAGCACTGATAAGGGTGATGATGATCGGATTAGTCAAGCTGTATTATGCTTAAAGACCCACAGCAAGATCCTGAGTATACCAAAAAAGGGGGACACTGATAGGATACAGGCTTTTTTACATAATTCCTACATTTCTACCCCTCACAAAACATTATTTTGTTACTTACTGATGGTCTTTGCATCAAGATCCAATCAATACATTTAAACTAAATAAAGTAAGCTATGAGAAAGTCTCATTTTACAGAGGCCTTAGATATTATATTTTCTGAAATATGATGGATTGTAATTATTATGGAGTACTGACTAATCATGCTTTGGCAAATGTGGGAACATCCATTAGCCTCATATATACAAACAAAATTGTCATTTAGTTCTAGCAGTAGTCCAGGGGTTGGGTGTAGCGCACCTCAACAATTATTACATTTTTAAAATGACTTTCCTTTTTTCCTTACAACAGAAACTATCTGCAGTGAGAAAAAATATTTATAATATATACTGTATACTTCTTTGGGATTTATTTGAACTGACAATTGAAGCTGAAATCTACAACATCTCTGCATGTTGTCACCCTCTCTAGCCAATAGAGGAAATTAATATGTTGTGCAGCAAAGATGGTAGAGTTCTTGTGAAAGCCTGTCGCTTTCTTTGAGGCACCCAATGCTAAATGCAGTGCTTTAATATATGAAACAACATAGACTGTATGCCAAGGCTATGTTTGAACAGACATGTTTTTTCCACCAGGACAGATGCAAACTGAATCAGTGCTATCTAATACTAGTAGTGTTTATAGAGTGTGATACATTATTACACCTTTTGTCACCACTACAGAGTATAGATACAATTTATAGAATGCTAACATCATCTTTGGGTCCCCAAATTTTGACATGATTTTTAAAATTTACACAAAAAGAAGTGATGATGAAGATGCACAAAAGAAACAAGACACACTGCTGAATCCTTATTGCTATACCATCAGCTAATTGGTTGCACATACTGTAAGGTTGGATGATAACTAACATTTGGATAAATATTCATTTTTTGTTGGGTAGACTGAATACATCCTTGATTTTCAATATTATGTGGAAACACCACCGTGATACATTCTCTTTTTTCACTAACAGACAAGTGAAAATATGGTTGAGTGAGTACTGAGCAAGAACCAATCAGGCCTTGTATGTCAAGACCTTCTACAGCTTTTTTGTTTTACTGCCACCAATCAATAAACTTGAGTGTTGGACCTAGAGAAAAATTTTGCCAAGGCATGCTCGACAATTTATGAGAGCTTTGTTTGAATTTTGACTGTTGACATATTAATCTCATCATGGTCTGCTCCACTGAAGCTGTTTCTCATTGTATATTACAGCATCTCATTGCAGGCTATCAAAGGTTTGGTCAAACAGAATGGATGTGAATAAGTCCAACTATTATAGAAATAGTCTTTCTCATGATTTTCAACAGTTCTGGAACAGGATGAAAAGTGTCCTTAGCCCCAGTAAAAGATCTGTTGCGCAGATCCGTGTAAATGATGAAGTTGTCCATGATCCCGCTATTATTTCTAATGTTTTCAGTCATCATTTGTCCTCTGTTTGTAGTTCCTACTCTTTTGTTTCAACTTATTTAAATAATTAAAATTAGCAACCTAACTAGAAGTGGCTCATTTTCTTTAAGTATTTTACCCACTGAAATTATGCAAGTTATTTCAGCTCTGAATGTTGGCTTTGCTCCTGGTCCCGATGGCTTAGAGGCTAAGTTTATAAAATTAGCCACTCGAGTGCTTATTCTTCCACTTGCCGACCTATTTAATCTGTCTCTATCTACTTGTAATCTTCGGTCTATTTGGAAATGTGGTAAAGTCACTCCACTCGATAAAGGAGACCCACTAGATCTTAATAATTATAGACCAATTTCTACATTTGTACGACAGCTAAAATATTTGAAAAGTTAATTTTTAATCAATTATCACAATACATTAATGATCACGTTTCAGTCTGGGTTTCTTTCTAATTTTTCTACCACTACAGCCCTTGTAAAAATTTCCAATGATGTATTATCATCTTCAGACAAAAGTAGTTTCACAGGAGAAATTTTTATTGATTTAAACAAGGCTTTCAATTTAGTGACCATTATCTTCTTCTTGATAAACTTTATGCTATTGGTGTCTGTCAACAGATATTGTTTTGGTTTAATTCTCACCTCCATAACCATTGTCATTGTGTTTATTTTCATCACAATCAATCAGATTATTCAACTGTTGAAAAGGGTGTACCACAAGGATCTGTCTTAGGACCTTTACTTTCCTCTATTTTTATTAATGATCTTCCTAAAATCTTCTAATTGTTCTGTTCAGTTATATGCAGATGGCACAGTTATATACACATCTGACTCTGAAATAACTAAAATTTAAAGCTCTCTGCAATCAGAATTTTCTTTTGTTCAAAAATGTTTTTTAAATAACAATCTCAAATTAAACAAGCAGAAGTCTTAGGCATGTTATTTGTACTAGTTATAATCTTAATAATTCACTTAATGAGTTGGCTGTTAATTTTACTGATGGGTTGCCATGGGTTGATGGGTTGATAAGTTTAAATACTTGAGACTTTGGATGGATTCTGTATTTTATTTTAGGCCTCATATTGATTTTATTAGAAATAAAATAAACGCTAGTGTCAGAATACTATATCGGTCAATTAACCTCTGAATCCCATCTTCAGCCTTTAAATGTAGTTTACAATAATATCTACCACTTCACTCTAGGAGACATTTTCATTGGTTGCTCTTTGTTTTCAAATGTTTTTACTTTAACTATTCTTTATTCTTTAAACAGCTTTTGTTCCATTCAGTTCATCACATTTACTCAGACACACTCAAAAACCTTTTTGTGCCTAGATCTTTAAAGAAATTGGGAGTTTAAAAGTTTAAGTTTAAAACACCATCAGATAATTTGCCTAACTCACTCAGGTTGATTACTTCTTTCCACGACTTCAAGACTTTGTTGCATCTCCACCTTAAATCTACTTGTTCTTGTTTTTGATTGTATGTACCTTAAATTTTGTTCATAAGTAGACTTTATACTTTAACATAATGTTATTTGATCTATTCATTCATTCATCTTTTGTACAGATAACAGATGTAGCTGGTGGGGTTTGAGCTTGTGGATCTTAAGAGGCTTATCCTCTATTAAATTTCTGAAATAAAAAAATAAAATAAATATAAATTTTGATTTAGCAGAACAGGTTGCTGCTTATATTCTCATTTACAAATGTCACAAATACAAAATATATGAGAATTTGAAAGCATTATCAAAATCCGCTTTAAATCACACTTATTTCTGCATCTTAAAAATAATCAATTTCAGTTATAATTGATCCAATGTTTCACATTATTTTACTGGACTCTTTATTTATATTGCGTTAACCATAATCTTAAAGGACTATTCCACCAACAAAATTATATTTTTTTCCCCTGTCAAATTAATAAATCAGGTGCATTAATGTCAACAGTTCACAATAAGTAAGCTTAAGTAAGTAAAAATAAGTTTTAAAAAAATCCACTCACAGGCAATGATTTAAACAGAGCCTGATGCCAAAATAAATTGTATATAACATACTCTAGTTGCCTGGCTGTAATCAGCTGGTGCAGCTCTAAGTCAGCCTTCTTCAAAACAACTATAGTGGCTGAGTATTATTCCTTTAGAGCAGTGATTCCCAACTGGTTTTGCATCTGAGCCCTTAATATAAAGCAATGTCTACTTTTGATCACAGGTTGGATGATGAGTTATGAACAGTTCAACTAAACATAGACCACTTCATTTGAATAGTTTTTAGATGTCTTAGGAAGTAAAGCTATTCATTAATTAACCACAGAACATGAGGATAATTGACATTTACTGAAGCCAAACAGTTGTCCTTCATATCCATATTTAGTGGTACATTTTACTATGAGTGTTTTTAGTGCTTGTGTTACTTACTGTAAGGCCTATGTCACATGGTAATAGTAGTATTAAAGTATTTTTAAATGTTCCATTATTTGCCTAATCTTATTTATTTGAAGTTAAATTTATGAACATGTGGATATGTATACAAATTATATCAAGAGACTCAACATGCGATTCAATATGTGATGTGCATAAATATACACCGTGACTCTTAAAAAGTAGCATTTGTTCGCCTTAAAAATACTTGGATCATTCAACTTTTTGAAGTAATTTTATGGCAAGTTTATGCCAGAACCAGTTCTCATTATCTTTTTACACAAAACACAAAGTTCACTGCTGTGTACTGACATGAAGGTAATTAGATCATGGCAACACTCATTTTTGGATGACTAATGCCTTTGTTGGTGCCACATTTTATCTGATGGAGGAAGGAGCGGTGAAATATGCCTCTCTCCCCTTTGGGGGAGTACTTGAACTAAAACAGTTGGCACTTCTGACTCTAGAACTGATTCAAATTTTGACGCACTAATTATAGAATTCTAAGAATAAACCATCAAAAATGGGTGGCACTCCCCTTTAGGTTAACCTCGATTGTTTTAAAAAATACCACAACTTCATTTCCCATGTTCTAACACGTCACTTTTTCCGATACACATCTTACTTAGCCACAGATACGGTGTTCAGTGAATGAGTATGTTATCATGTAGTAGGTTTATACAGCAGTATCAAACTTTACACCCCCCTATGTTTATCACCATGTAAAATTCTGCCCACATACTGATAAAACTGCATATAAAACACAAATGAGAGATGTTTTCCGATTATAAAAAAAAGTGTAAGGGGGAGAGATGTCCGATAAAGCCCAGAACTCAGGGAGCAATGGACCAATCCTTCTGTAGCCTGATGAGTCACTCTGTCGCAGAGAATACCCTCAACACTGATTAGTACACGTGCCCGTTCTCATGGAGGTGATTAAGAGCACTTTGTAACGATGCATTCAACTTTAATTTATCGAAATACAACCTTTTTTAGAATGTACCATATTTCTGACCTTGCAGTGTAAGTACAACCTCAGGAAACATGACTCACAGTCCACGCTGCACACTACAAGGAAGAAGAACTCCAGAGGTGGGTCAAGGAAAGAGAATTATTCAAATGTTTATTCCGAGAAAATCAAATAAAAGAATAGGGATGAAAAGGAAAGATGTGCCTTTTAATATAGATCCTGCATGTTTACTCTCTACAACAAAGAAAAAGTCAGGCTGGTATTACCTGGAGAGAGCTAAGTAATATTTTGAATGCTCTTTCTGCTCTATAATTAAGTGTTTATATAGTCCTGTGCGGAAGCTCGGAAAGGTCTGGAAAGCGTCCCTGACCAGAGTGAATCATCTGAATGATGATGCTGGGAGGTAAAATAATGTTGATAGCTTGTGATAAACATGCCACACTCTCTAAAAGCTGAAAAGTCTGATGACTGCCAGAAAGCTTTGAAGTTAGATCTCACCTCCTAACCTACCACCATTTCACATCTCTGCTTGTTTTGTTTTGTTCTTATTAGGGAGCTGGCAAAGTCTCTGGGCACATCACCTAGAAGTCTACTGTATCAAACAAAGAAATAGATCAAAACCTTGACTTAGTGTCTGTGTGTGTGTGTTTTTGTGGATGTGCATGTATAAATGCATTTATCTTAGTCATATGTAGTTAATAGGGCATCTTCTTATCCAGCAAGATGCACATTTTTCTAAATTGCATCTACAGAGTCAGTTTCCAGCTTGTGAAGCCTGTGACCTAGAAAGGCAGCAGAAACGTTTTTGGGTCAGGGGCTTTTTTTCCACTATGGTCCCTCCCTCTCTGTCATGCACACAGATGCACATCTTGGACTGGCAGGTAATGCAGGAGGGCCAGTTTTAGAGGATATCAAATATTCATTCGTGACTATGAAGTGCGGGCCAGGTTTTCTGGCCTGCAGGTATGCATGTATCCTGTGCTCCTTTATCACTGTCTGGCTGCACAGGCCCTGAGGTGCTAGATTCTTCACAGGGGTATGATTGGACAGTATGGGGAAGAGCCATCAGAGAGCAGGGCTCCCCTGAACCAGTCTTCTTTTGGCACAGTGAGCTAATGTAATATCATGTGTCAGGCTGAGTGTTCAGCCTAATACCTGTGTTGATGGATTAGTTCTACCAGCTGTTCGACCGTTGTGGCAATGTACCAGTCATGAACACACACCCAGACTGCACCACCAGAGTGGTACACTGCTTTGTCTATATCACATTTACTGTGAGTGCTTCATTATTTATGAGGAGATGTTTGTTCAGGAGCAATATCTTCCTCAGACTAGACAAGGGGAAAATCAGTTGATCACAGCATTGCGTTACTGGACATTGGCACTGAATGTATTCATCCTGTGAGGTCCTGTGTGGTGTTCCAGTAACTTCTACAGATCTGATCCCCCAAAGAGGAGCCAAGGCATGAGAGAGAGAGAGAGAGAGAGAGGAGGGGAGAGAGAGAGAAAGAGAGAGAGAGAGAGAGAGAGAGAGAGAGAGAGAGAGAGAGAGAGAGAGAGAGAGCCTCCATACACACTCGGTGGCGCTCAGAGGCTCCCTCTTTACTTTGCTGTCTCCTTCTCACTTTCCCTCTCAGCACTATCACACACCTCTAATGTTCTTCCATGTTTGCCGATGTAGCCTATATCCCCTCTGCTCCCCAAACTCCAACCCAGTTTAAGTAATTGATGGAGTGGAGGAAGGGGACTTGCACCCGATAAAGGAGCAGCTGTCAGCAACAGAGTTGCAATAAAGAAAATCGCCCGTGGGGATTGAAACAGAAGGAGACAGGCGGAGAAGGGCGAAGAAAAGCAAAGGCTGTTTCAGGTGACCGTGTCCCGATGGAAGCGCGCGGCATGTGTGATTAGGGAGCACCGCTTCTGGAAGCGCTCGCTTTGTTAAGGTGGATTACAAAAAGTGAACATCCTTCAGAACTGACCGGGTCCGCCTTCGCTCATTTCACTTGACGGATTATCTCAGAACCATGAATGTGTCGCCCCCAGAACGCAGGAAAAACATGCGAGAACTGGCTCTGGAGATTGGCATCCGAGTTCTGCTTTTCGGAGTTTTTGTGTAAGTAAAGCCTCGACTAGCTGAGTTTTCTGCTCTTTGAAAAATCTGTTCTGACATTATCTGCCCTGGCGATCACAGCGGGCTCATCCAGTGTCATGACCGAGTGTTATCCGTGTGCCCACTACACGCTTTAGACACCGAACTGCCGTATTCAGGTTCATTTGCCGCGGCGGGGTACTGGACGGACAGGTTTGTGCCGAGCCGCAGTTCAGCACCATGGACAGATCACTGCTGAACGAATAAGACAGTAGACAGACGCCGCGTTAACAGGTTGCAAAAACAAGTTGTATGTTCGGCAGCATTTTACTTTATTTCATGAATCTGTGCGTCACGATTCTTGGGATATATCCTAGTACCATTTTTTTCTGAGTAGAGATGACAAGAGATGGTTAGATAGAGAGACAGACGCTTTCTTTGACCACTTCACTCCCCCCAAAATAGACAGTGATACAAGGGAGCCCTGACTGCCCAGCTGACACAGTGATACAATGATGAGCACTTTTTTTTCGCAGCATGACACTTTGTGAGAAGGTTGTGCCTCACAGGCGCAGCCCTCAAAACTAACATAAATATGAATTATTAATTATTTGCCTGTCCTGAAGGTAGTAAGCTTTGTTTGCATCATGATTGTGTCACTTATTGATTTTCTGCTTGATATCTGAAAAAAAGCCCTAGGTCCTGTTATCTGAAATGACTGACCTTGCCGCAGCTTTCATTCCATCCATGGAAAAAAAAAAAGAAAAATCAAAAATCAGCCCCTCTGATTTGGAGTGTGTAGCTGCATGCACTGCTTGCATAGCTTGTGTAGATTATCATTAATATCTGTCCTTGGGCTAAGTGGTGTAGCTATGTGTGCTGTCACCCTAAACGGATTATACAGCCAAGAAGAGCCTGATGCTGCACATTCACTGTTAAGGGAAAGAATGAAACATGTCAGAGAAGAGTCATTTCGCTTCCACACTGAAGCATCCTGATGTAGCCCATTGGTGTGTTTATGTGTGCGTGTGAGTCTGTGAGATACACATTTTTGTCTGATTTGTTGCTGTGTGTCAGGGCTCAAGGCCACATAAAAAACGATATGCCACAATATCATCATCATCAGAAACAACTAACTGCTGTGATCTGCCAGAGACGTCCCAGTCACAAAGTCCTTGATGACTGTAATGAATTGGGTTTTAGTCCCCATATTCCCTCCTCAGTACACAGAAAGCAAGCTAAGGCTAATAAACTGTGTTTATTATGGAGCCCCATCAGTAAACATGATCTGCTTTGTGCAGCAGTGTCCCTAAACTGAGCACAACACATAAAATTAATTTAATTTTGCCATACACAAACACAGGGATGCCCAGTGTCAGATGCAACAGTCCACACAACAACACACATGCTTAAAAATAGACACGTCATCTTTATATTTGAGCTGTGACATCTTGGCATCTTGGCCCACTGATATACTGATGTAATATTAGGGCAATGGACACTGGATGATTTATAATGTAGTTCTGTTTTTATTTAGTTTGAAATATAAGTATAGCAGACATCATATACTACAACAACACAAATAACAACTGACTATGCTATGTAGAAGAAACAGTGATTCAGAGACATTATTTTTGACAGAAAAAGAGTTTCAGTCATATATGGTGACAGAGGGAGCATTTGGTCTGATACATATCTTTGGGACTACAGTAACGGTAATTGCTGTACTGAACAAGCTTTTCATCCATCAGATCAGAGACTTGCCCTCTGACCCTGAAGGCCAGCAGTTCCCTGTTCTTGTCTCACTTTGAAGCCTAAGGTGAATGCAGGATAATTGGGGTCAACTAGTCTGTTTTTCTTTCTCCACTGGAGGTGTAAAGGACAGTTTTTAGCTGTCGTCTTTTGTGTCTGCTGTTCATTGCAGGTGTAATTTACTGTCGTTTTATCTGGGGAAGAAAATGGCAGCCATATAGGTTTATGTTTGTTTACCAGTAAGATTTTCCAGCAGTGATTCTTGATTCATTTCTTAATATCTTACTACTCCATTTAGAATCCTATTTCAGTATTAAATTTGGCTGAATAGAACTGATTTTTCTAATTTTGCTGTGCATATTACTTCATAATTGTGAACATGTACCGAGGGATGCTGAAAATGACTCAATTAATCTTTTAGTTTGGTCTCTTAAGCAGATATGAATGCATCAGAGAAATGTCTTTAATCGGAGATCACACACGCAAGTTCTAAAATAATATAAACTGTAACACCAAAATACATAGAGCTTATTTTCTGTTGTACACATACAATACTCGACTGTTTTTTTCCTTCTCTACCACACTTTATTCTCTGAGGATTGAGAATTCCCTACATTATTCACATTCAAATTTTGTAAAAGATGACCTGCCTTTAAGGGAATATTTCAATTTTTTTGCCCTTTCTTGCCAAGCTGACTGTCTGTTCTAGGCCTCAGGAGGTGTACTGACCTTAGCGACGGGCCAAGTGTGTGACGTTAGGTCGACCCTGTGCTATCAAACCGCTAATGCCACGCAGTCATCATAGCTTGGTGAGCATACCAGGAGTCACACATCTCCAGAGAGTGAAGCAAAAGTTCAATCTAAATGGAAATGGGTATTTGACATTTAACAAAGTGTCAAAAACAAAAGCTGAAAACTGAATTAGAAAAAGATAAAGCTATTTTTGTGCGCGGTTAGCTACTCAATATAGGATTACTTTCCTTGTAATCTGCAGCAAAACAAGCAAGAGCTTAGACAAATACCAAGAAGTCATTTCTTCCTCGAGTAGTTGTGAGGCAGAGCTCATGTCCTCAATCAATCAACAAACTCAGTATTTAAGTTTCCCTGCATTTGTTCCTCAGCTCACGGTAGATGATCAAACACAAGAAAATGCATGTAGATGCCAATAAATATCATTTGGCTCAATGGAGAACAGAAGAGAAAGAAAGAAGGACATCAAAACAAAAGGAAGGAGACAGAGGAGCAAGATAAAAATGGAGTACATGGAGTTAGGGAGATTTAGATTGTTTTTAGATTTTGCAGATTAAGACCTGAGGCACGACAGCAGCAAATAAAGAGCCACCAAAACCACTCTGAGAACTCCTATCAGTGCAATCTGAAAGCTGCTTGAGCGATTGTCCATCGCTGATGTAAACAACAAAATAGAGTAGATTTGTTGTCGCCACGGGTAACAATTTGAGCCGAAGCAGAATTGACTCTTTTATTGGTGTGAGAGCAGGGGTTTTCACCCTCTCATGTTGATATGATCTCAGAATTTTAAGGATTTAGATATATAGTAGGTGTTGTCAAATGAGGTTGATTGTGTGTGCTCTAAAACACCATTCATCCCTCAAAACAGTGTTCTGCTCACTGCGTGTCATCCTCTCCTCTCAGAGGAGGGCTTTAGGAACAGCCCTGGGATACAGCCCAGAGCCTTGGCAAGTCTCAGAAAGCCTTGTGAGATGTTGGGGAAGAGGAGAATGTCAGGCCTTTAGACTGTTTAAGAATAAGCGGATTGTTTAGCTTGCATGTTAAGGATGGGGGCTCTTGTGCTTCGGTTTTGAGGAGAAAATCCCGTTGTAGAGGATTGGTTACGGTTATTTATGTTGTGGCTATTGGATTAATGATGAAAAACTTAGAGACAGTTTTGTGGCAATGTGTTGCCACTAAAGGCCCCTTTATATTGTGCAATTTCAGGCTGTTGGAGATGAAAGTTGACAGCTGTGAGAAAAACATGGTAATCTTTGGTTCATCAAACCAAAACGGCGGTCCTACATTACACTGTGAGACATATCCACCGACAACCAATTAGGAGCTTTGGCGACAAAAGACAGCCTGAGGCAAAAATCTGACAGTGTCAGAAATTTAGGACCAAATTTTCACAATATGACTGCTGCTACAACCCTCATCTACAAACAATCCAATCAGAATTCAACATAAAATGACACGGAATACACTTGCGAGCATGACATTTCATAACTGCAGTTTTTGAATAAAGTTTAGGGGGAAAACACACTCATTCTCCTTAATACGTCCATGGTACACAAAAAACAAAACTATGGAGGGGAAACGAAAAAGTGTGACTTTTGTGTGTATTTTCAAAACATAGGAGCACCGCAGACAGATGACGTGAGCTGATGAAATGCCTGAAAATCGATATGATGCAATCTGACGCAGATTGTGACCAAGATTCTATCAATAGTTGTCTAGCACAATGTGACATGCAATAAACTTACACAATCATTGTTTAAGGCACTAAGGTGCAACAACATTCTCATTCACTATCCCAAACTCACAGATACTGGATGTATGTAAGAGATTTGCTGATAAAGAATGTGCTGCCGCAGGCCGCAGATGTGAGCATCACTTTAAATTTTTGTTAAATGGTGTTTAATATTAATTGCTGAAATGTGAAAAGGCTGCTGATACTGCCAATCCCACTGAAAATAGGCTCTTTCAGCTTTTGTTCTGTTTCACCAGTCTATGTGTTTTAGCCCAGATGACTCTCCCTGTGTTGAGTTCACTCAAACTCAAACATCTACCATTTGAAACCAAGTATTTTTCTCAGAAGCTGGTTGACCAAAAAAAGGCAAGTGAATACCAGAGTTATATTCATCTTGTGTTTTGTTTCTGGCATATGTACAATATATAGACAATTGCTTGTCTACTTAAATGCCTTTTTTGCTTGTGAGTTTGTTTTGAAGTCTTTCTGTTTTTCTAGTGGCTGGAAATCACTTCTGAAGAATGTGACACATCTCTACCTAGAGTAATCTGCCGTTTGTTTACCTCTCACTGCCTGTATGATTATTGCTGTGTATTCTGTCTGTATGTTCCTTAATTTTGTCAGCTAACATCTAAGGCACTGAATCACAGGTCATCCAATTTGTAACCCTCATTATTTTAGAGATGACAGAAAACTGAGATTGTAAGCTTGACAAGTGACTGAGGCTGGAATGACAAGGAAAACATAGACAGGATGCTGCTGACACAAATTGATCAGAGAAAACAATTACCAAAAACATTGTGACCTCGAGGAACGGTCGGTTATTGATCTTTGTCTGAAATAGCACCGTGAGAACACCCATTGTTGTACTTGATTATGCAAAATCAACGTGATTAATTACTTGGTTCTTAAATGAGTAGCTGTTGAAAAGTGGCAGTCTATGCAGGGACACTCAATTAAACCAAACAAAAGAAAGACAATTTGACAAGTACAGTTGAAAGCATCAGTGAAAATATCAGGATGGGGAATCAATGCCAGATGTGAGGCTTTTAAATGTGTTGTATGCCTTGTGACCGTGGTGAATTTTGTATCTGAGAGGTCTGTGGAAAAAAATATGGATGGATGCAAAAACGGACAAACAGAAAAGGCCAAGGTCCAAAGATTTATATGAAAATGAAAAACAACTTAACAGGCAGAGAATGAAAAAGAATATAGTTGTTTATGTTTAGCAGACAGATAGGGCAGGGGACACAGACAAAAGGGAGAACAGCGTGGATCAGCAAACTCTGCAGGTGCTGTGGCAGAAATAAATGTGATTCCAATGAGAGCAGAAGCAGCTGACTATCAAATGAAGACCAGGGATTCCCTGACAGCTCAGACTGTCACCGCTCTAAGCTACTCTGGCATTTCATTCTCCACAATCGTTTGATCAGCTCATTATGTCTCGCTGTCCCTGCTGTCATTTATCCAACCTCATCTCTTTATCCCTCCATGGGCATCAGATCACTCCGTGTGTCCTCGTCACCATTTCTCCTTAAAGGAATACAGTGAGGTTTTTGTTGAAATTTCCCTTATCCATTAGATAATGAAAATTTACTGAAAGGACCAAAATCATAGGATAGCATATCATGGAACAGGAGATGCTATTTTTTTTTAAAATGCCTCTCATACTGGCTGAGATAATTATAGTCGTTTTCCAACTGTTATCAATTTGTTCCTACAATACCCAACAGTCATTACTGGCATTGCGTTCTGACACGAACACAAGATTCTGGTGCAACTACAGCAGCAGGGGGCAGCAGAAACAAGCCATTTGGTACTCGGCAGGTAGCTCACACTTGAGGTTTTTAGAGCTTTTTCGCAGACAACAACTGACTGCTGTGGAGTAATAAGCAAGAACCAAAACTGTCAAGTTGTGGGCCAGCTAACCAAAAATGTGCTGACTCGTTGGGTGATATTTCTCTGTAGGTTTGTCACTATAACTCCTTTAACAATACCCACAAATCATGTCATCCATTAATATACACATATTGAGTATAGTGACTTTAAGCATAGAAAATAACCATAAAATAGCTGTTCTCTTGCTTCTGCTTGTTTGAAGACAGATTCAGGTCAGCATGATATTTAATCAAGACAGACATCTATGCATAATTTTGCCTTGAATTTATTACATCATTTCTCTATATTTAGGTGGCTTCACTTCTGTTAGCCTACATCCAGTCTGCACTTACATAACAAGGAGTTTTGGGAGAAATCATAACCATTTTCCAATTTAAAGTCCAACTGAAATTACATTTCATCCCTCCTTGCAACATGTTTTTGAAATGTATTGTTATCAGAATGAAGAAAAAAGGTCTTGGGCGTTGTGGAGGTTTGTTTGATTGACATTAGCTGCTAGGCTACCAGTGATACACCATAGGGTAAGGGGACAAATTGCTGTAGTTACAAGGCATGGACAGACAGCAACAGGGATTTTGAAGAGTAATGACCAAACCAGAATCTAACTGGACCGAAGTGACATTTTCAGATACATTAACATGCGGTAATGTGCTGCCGCTAATTAGCTATGTAGCCTGCTAACTGATGTTAGCGGTGCACTTTTCCCCAGTGAATGTTTATTTGGTGTTCAACAAGCTAAGGTGCAGTACAAGACGTGTGTTCATGTTCGTGAGTTTGATAAGAAGGATACTTTAGCAGGAAAGCTAATGTGGGTTGTTGTTCAGAGTCTGTGGCTCTTATGTTGTGTAGCAGGATGCTATCAGGCTCAGTGTGACTGTCAGTTCTGCCTATGATCTAATATCAAGTTATTGCTTTATTCAAGATTTGATTTGTTGTATCAAACTCCAGTCACTAATAAGCAGAATGATATTTTCATTGAAATAATGTAAAATCATAATCATGAAATCAAAGAATTTAAAATATAAAAACCTCCCTTTTGGTGTCTGAAAGTGTGGAGTTATAGTGACATGTATTTAAAAACTTCTAATCTACAATTAATGACTTTTAGAGCTGTAGTCTTCCTCCTAAATCTGAATTAATTCCCAGCCCATTGCTATAGCTCTCATTACAAAATGAGATTAAGACAATTAATCAGAAGCCACCATGTTTACAGAGGTATTTAATCAATCAAGTTCAGTCATTAACACTGCAGTCACAGAAAGGATTGTTATTATGCTGGTAGGTATTTTATAAATGACAATTTCATACGGATAATCATATGCTGGAGTTCAACTTCTTCTGTCATATAATTACATTTTACATACTCTGACCCTTTGGAGGAATTTCTTGCTGCAGCATAGTATACTGTTAAATAGTTGTTCAACATTCAGTGTCTGGTGGTGATCAGATTTTCAAACAGAAGAACTTGTATCAAATATTGATGAGGGCAATAATTTATAGAGATATATTGTATGCTGTTACATGTAGGATACATGCCATAGTCATTCCATTTGTCTAGAAATGTTCTGTAAAAATGGTGATTTTCCTATAAGCCTATATATAATGAAGTATTTGAACCATGACTGGTGCTCAGGCAGACTGAGGAAATTCTGTAGACCTCGGAGGTGTGGATGGGGTGAAGAAGTGACAGTTCCTGTCGGAGCAGAGATGAAGATCCCTGCACTGCTTTACACTTCCTGCCATCATGATAATTCTATTCTTACCCCCAACACCCCCTCACCCTCTCTCTCACCTTCTCTTTCTGTCACTTCATCTCTCCATTGCGCCTTTCTCAGGTATTTTCTTAGATATGCTCCATTACTGTCATTTCCAGCCACATACTCTTATCTGTACAAAGACAGATGAGGGGTTGAGGAGATGAAAGAGCCTGCCTCCATTTAAGCAGTCTCCTGGCCCAAATCTCAAAAATATATAACAAGCAAGCCCCTCGCCTTCTGGAGCAGCCTTCTTCACGTCTATGAGTGTGTGTGTGTGTCCCTCAGCCCCCTGGGTTTTACTGTCAGACCAGACTCTTTCCTTGATGACTCCTCTGTGGTTTTCCTTCAGACAGTGGAGCGATAGCTCTTTGCTTCAGCAAGGTGAAACACATACAGTGTGTCATAGTCAAAAGGAAGTAAGGGGAAGAGGCACATCTGACAACTTTTCTGACTTTCTAACTTTAAGGTAAACAACCGTTGTTTTATCAAAGCAAAAAGTTCTGTCAAAGAAGAAAAAATTCTGCGACCCATATCAAATGTATTTATTATAACTCCAACAGACAACATACAGGTATTTTTAGTTTTGACAGTCTGGAAGAAGCACGTATTGAACAGTGGACACCACACTGAATGAATATGACTAGAGTTGTGTCAATAGATAAAATCACGCAAGAAGAATTCTTGTGTATCACTTTACCAAAATGAAAGTGAGTACTGTTCAAAAACAAATATCTTTCCTCCTATGGATGGATGGATTATAAAATAATAATTATTTTTCCAACTTACACCTATTGTGCAGGTTGTCCAAATTTCAGTTGTAAAAATCTAACTAACTCAAATCATCTTAACCAAACAGAGCGAGGACTAGATCAGAACTTCACACTTCATGACTGCCAGCTAACATTGGCCCAGACTAGAACAGACTCAGTCAAACTTCACTTTTTATTCTTCAAATTCAAGTATGACATCAAGCCCCTGCACACTTCAATGGTACACACACACAGGTGTTTTCACTTGACTTGTGTCAGGACGGTGTGGGTAAAGACTTCTTGATTGAATTGCCTGTGACTCCTATTAGTTGTGTGGCACCTGCAAGGGTGGGGTTATGCTCACATTACATGCTACAGTGGCCCAAATCCATTTTTTTTGCCTCCAAGTGACTCATGTCTGATTTTTTCACAGAAGTGTGAACAAACCAAATCAAAGTTTTTTATATCAGATCTGGGCCACTTGCAAATATGGTCTTAGATCTGATTCATAACCAATCTCTGGCTATGTGACAGCTGTCAGATTGGAATTCATGTTTTTTTTTTTTTTTAACATCTCACTTCTCTGCACATTCGCATATCGCCTGTCATCATCATTCAGTGTCAACACCTCACAGCTCACTAAAAATAAACATGTTGCCTTCTCGCTCTCACCATCTGTATTGTCTCCTGACCTCCACGAAAAATAATTCTAGACATGTATGCAAGCACAGCCATGTCATCCATGTTTGTGATTTGACTGTTGCACAAATTACGTTATTGTTCTTGTACACATGTTGCTCACATTTCAGTTAAATCTGTGCATGCATGGCTGTTTAGGGCCTCAGTGGTGTTCACACAAAAGAAATGTGAATGTGAACCATCAACACATAAAGATTTGACTGAAAGATCAGAATTGAGCACCAAGGCCTGTAATGTGAGCAAAACCCGAGTTCTTCCAGAGTCTTTATGGAGTTTGTGATCCCCAGAAGTTGAAACAGCACTATTACCTTGTTACCTATCTTGTGTTCCATAAAAGTGATGGGTGTCGGAAAAGTTTCTCCAGGGAAAACCATTCAGAAATAATTCTTTTTGATCCTCCAAAGTCAACAAAGATTTTATAAAAACATCTTAGCTCTCTTTTTACAAATGTCAAATCTGCAGCCAGAAACCACAGGTGTAATATTTGACAGTGACCTCACGTTTGAAAAACAAGTTACAAAAGTAGTACAGTCATGTTTTTATCAACTGAAGAGCATCTCAGAAGTCAAGTCTTTTCCCTCTCAACCTGATCTTGAGAAGGTCATTCACGCTTTTATTATCATCTCAGTTGGGTTTTTGTAATTCATTGTATTCAGGGTTAAGCCAAAAATGGTCTCACACCTTCAGCTGGTACAAAACACAGCTGCGGAGCTTTTAACAAATACCAAAAGACAAGATCATATCACTCCTGTTTTAGCCTCTCTACACTTGTTACCAGTCAGTTTTAGAATCGATTTTAAGATTTTATTGCTTACCTTGTACCTTTCAGCTACACTGCTGAGTTATTACTTCCCTGCAACACAGCCTCAGGTCTTCAGACAAGGCCCTTTTGGCTGTGTCTAGGTCAGACTAAAGGTAACTGGGCTTTCGTAGTCAAGGCCCCTCAGCTCTGGACCCCCTGCCTGAAGATCTGAGGCTTGCAGAAACATAGACATCTTTTAAATCACTTTTCAAAACTTTTTTAATCTTTTTAAAAAGGCCTTTATTTAATTTATGTGACAATGTTTTATTTCCAGCATGTCACCTGTTTTATGACTACTTTTGTTTTATTGTTTTTGTTTTTGTTATTATTTATATTTTTTATTTGTATTCTATTTTAATGTAATTGTCATTATATTTATATTTTGCCATTTTAACAATCCATGTCATTGAGCAAATATGCACTGGAACTTAAACACCTAAATGAAACAGACCTATAATTTATGTTACACACAAATACCTCTAATATTATGATATGATTTCTACTCCCAAGCCATTTTGAGAAAAATCATTAAGAAAGTAAATATGATGACCGGTCAGATAGAAGCATTCATAGTTCATTCATAGTTTTATTCATAGTTTAATGACAGATTCTTTAAAAAGGAGCGGATTGGTTTAAACTCCTTTTTTTCTGTTTAGCCATCAATCATTTCCCCCACACATGTGTCTGTTGCATGTTTGTTTTGGAGACTATATTCTGCATTTGATTGACATCAGAGGCAATTAAAACAGGGGGCACCTGGGTTGGTTGAACAGATTTCTGGGGGCTGGGTGTCACTCCACTTTTGCAAGCATCCTCCACACCTCAAAATGAGGTTAATCAAAGAGATGAAATGAAAACACCTGTGTGAACATGCAGGGTCTTTAACTCAAGGTGGATTCATCCTAACAGTGCATCCCCTGTGTGTATGTTAATTGTATGTTCAGTGGGAATATTTGCGTTCTTCCTACTACCCACAGATTTTGTTTATTTGCACATGCAGATTTAACAAAAAAAGTAATATAATTTTCTTGCAAATGAGACAAACAAATCCCTGCTAAGGCAATATCACCCTCCTCAAGAAAATGAGGAAAAAAACAAGATGACAAAGGATTATTTTCTGGGAAAAAATCTAAGTGATATGAAAACTCATTACAGGGAAGAGTGGTAGGCAGAAGACAAAAGAATAACCAGGAAGGGAAATAAAATGAAATCAAACAGCCATGAAACTTGAACAGCCTGAGGCAGGATATGTGAATGTGCAATGAGAAAACATTCAATATATACACTCTTAACAGATCAGCAGATGTATTGTGAGTGAGTATGACCTCCCCTGAGTGTGGGAGGTCATGCACAGTTAGAGTATGTGCATCTGCCTTCATAGTTAGTGTGTGTATGTGTGTGTGTGTGCAGCTATTAGCGTACCTTGGCTTCTGTTGCTGTTAATGGCCAGCTTTAACGCTCTGTGGGGACATGTGTGCTCCACCTTCCTTTGAAAGAACAAAGAGCGCAAATCTGGAATTTCTCTCCTATTGCTGTCGACTTTGACATTTGCCAGGATGAGCAATGACCATGACAACACTGATAAATGTCAGCCTGGTGTCATTCCCGTGTCTGTGTCCAACATCATAGCCCACAGTGTGGGTAATCAGGGTGTCTCTGTCTATATGTTCCATCCTCCCTTCTTCTGTCTTTCTCTCTGACACTCAAAACATGCCTAGCTTAATAACCCCTACACACAACCAAAAGCACACACACACACACACACACACCTCAGAGTTTCTTTATACACCTATTTTAAAGCTTCTGCCTTGAGCTAAACAAAGATTCCCTAACCTCTGAGATGACCGTTGATGTCACTTATTCTGCGTGCAGAATTAATTATCTCTGCCTGAGCAGGCCTGTTTTTATTTTTTGATAATCATCAGAACTCAGATTTGACCTTTGTAGATAAAAACATTTTCAAGGTTAACTGATAAAGACGTACAGTAATTTCCATGGGTATTCACCCTTCAGCAACTATGGTGTAGCTAAAGGTCGCAGGATAATTACATAACACTGAAGTGAATGTAGCTGGAATAAACTCTTGTCCTAAATATATATATGTATGTAGTTATTAAAGGAACAATCCACCATAAATCACTTCAACACTGTTAATAAAGTTGTTGTTGTATCTGGCAAATGTGGGCAACAGTGGAGTTTGAAAGCAAGAGTGTCTCTCTAAAACATTGATGATTATAATCAGGTTTTGCTTCCAATTGCTCAGAATTGTGGAGCAAATTATTATTTTTTTTTAGAGATTTGTCATTTTGAGATATTGTTGAAGAGAGAGATCTCTTATCTCAAATAATAGCCTCAATAGGGTGAAATTTTACCCAAATTAGGCATTTTGAGTTGAGTTTGAGTGCAAATTATTTTTTCTTACCAACACTGCAATCCACAGTTAAATGGACAATACCCAAACAATAGGCATGAATTTACTGCATGTACAACAACACATCCTCATAATTAAATGACCACATGGGTCAATTGTACCATGTACTCTCAAATGACCCATAGCAGTGTTGTCTAATGCGTCGCCTCTACTAGTGCTTTCCAAAACCATTACAAATTACTGTAAAAAAATAAAGATGTTTTATGGTGGGACAACGCTGTGGTTAGGTTCTGTTTAGGTTTAGGCACATAAACCTCTTTGTTAAGGTTAGGGAAAGATCATATTGTAGGTTAAAATGACTACTTCCTTAAAGTCGGGCAACCTAAGTTGTCATGGCAACAGTAAACACCATGACAATCATAGTTACGGTTTTTAAAAAAAGTGTCCTGACTCGCAGTTGGAAATGTGACACTTGTGGTTGGAAACAGGAGGCGAACAGTGGTCTCCTGCAGTTAAGTCCACTTTTTGCTATCTATCTATCTAGCCATCCACCCAACCTGCCTCCTCATAATATGGAAATTTGTCACCTAATGTAGATGACATCTGAACTGCGTCACTTCTCTGGGTCATAATTACTACGGCTGCTAGATGGCGTCTGTCACTCAAACGTAACTATAGGTCGTTTTTTCTAGTGGAATTTTCTACCTATACTGTTGTTTTTATTCTGAGGACAGGCTGTTTACAAAATTATTCTACATTTTGAGAAATATGCCTATTTACTTACTTTCCAAGAGTTAGATGACAGGATCAATACCACTCTCATGTCCAGGCCCAGACTGGCAATCGGGAGCACTGGGACTTTTGTCCAGTGGCCTGGCCTGCTAAATGGCACAAAAAGCCTGCCGCAGGCCACAGATTTTTTTTTTTTTGACCCTGAACGCAACACTGCCCTGCGTGCAGTGCCAACCAGGCGCTATAAAAGTAGAGAGCGAGTGGAGAGAGAGAGAGAGTTGTTGTTACACGTTTCCTTTGGCAGTAGTGCATTTAGTACGGCTAAATGACTTGGCAGCAGAGAGGGAGAGAGGGAAAAAAAGAAAGATAAAGCTAGCTAGCTAACGTTTGCTACCTAGCTAACGAAGCTAATGTTACTGATGTGTCATCATCATCCATTGTCAATATTAAAGCTGCCAAGAAACTGGACAATCAATAGTAAAAGTGGTAGTTCTATTTATAATTTCCTCAAAAACATTGATGGCATAATTGGCATATCTAGCCTAGTTAATGTGGTCAATATTATTTGAAAACTCATTTGTTTTGGAGAAAATTTCAGTCAGTGAGTTCATACTTTGAGCTCATAATTTGAAATTATTGAGACAACACAACATCTTCTGCCAAAAAAATTGTTTTAAACAGGTGTATTCAAACTTCTGATGGGTGTATATCAGTAAACAGAATAGGGTATTGTGCTCTTGCTCTTTTCTTTGAATAAATAGAGAGAGTGGTTAACTGTATTATATTGGTACATTAAAAGAAATGGCGCGCTCTTGCTTTTTTTCTTTTTGAAGGTGGAGAGAGTAGCATTTGTGCCACAGCAGTAGTAGTAATGTCGTCTCCCTCCTTAATGATATGTACCTTTGGTTTTATTTGAGCCCATAACAGTACATTGTACTAAGCAGTTGTTGGCTCACTAGTTTGTTATTCATATGCACTAAAATTCACCAGAATGCAGGACATCAAGTCTTTGTAACTAAAATTTTCCTAGCGGGCTATCCCCAGACCCCCATTTATAAAGTGGCCTGACTGGGGCTATATTCGCGCTATATTTCCCGGCCTGAATGATTTTCCCAGTCCGGCCATCTCTGTTTTAAGTACGGAGCTGGAGCCAGGAGGCGATTACCCTAGCTTAGCATTAAAAACTGGAAGCAGGGGGAATATAGCCAGAGATGCTCTGGCTATACAGAAGTACTGGGAGGGTGTTTAAACTTTTAATTGTCAAAAAACAGATACAGCACATTAACTATCCCTAAATCCACAAATTGACATTTTTCACATGTTTCTTTATGTACAAATTAAACTAACAAGATACATAATTTTAATTAGAGAGCTTAACATGCACTTAATGCACAGACATGAGATTGATATTGATCCTCTCATCTAACTCTCAGAAAGTGTTTTTCCCAAAATGTTGAGCTATTTCTTTAAATGCAGTAGTTTGGGTATTGCCAAAAGTCATTGTGAGAAAATGAGTCAGTCAAGTCGTAGAAAAGTGGGTATCAAAAAAGTTAACTGCAACACTTCATCTCAACACATTTAAGTCACTGCAATATAAGAGCATCCAAGGGTGACATTTTGCTCTATACAGCGCAACAGAGAAAGAGACAGCTCAATAGATCTGATGAGCCGACACCAATGGGCCGTTAAAGTTGATGCATTTACTCAGCAAGCTCAATGAACATAAGCCTTGGACCTGTGGAGCATTTGCAAAGCCTGCTGGCAAATCATCTGCGCGTAGCAGCTTGGCTCCTTGCTTTCCTGCTGTGGGTGGGAAACTTATCTCTCCATGCCCCCCCACCATGCTTCCTTGATTCCTCAATCCCCCTGTGTCCCCTGGCCATGTCCTAACAGCTTCAGACCAGTGCATTTCCTAATACCTGCCTACAGGTTTCTGACCTTTCTGAAAGTGTCTCCAGGGCGTTTATCGTGACCAGACACCTGTAGTCAGACCAAGCCATCCCTCATTTTGCTTCTCATTAAACTGTGGCTTCTTTAATACGCCTTATTGAATTAGCCAGTGTGAATGGCTAATTAAATAAAAAATTTAAAAATGAAGCCTGTCCTCCATATCCCCCACCAGCAGTTTGCGTGACAAGCAAAGGATGGCGTTTTCTTTTTTTTCCTCTCCCCTTTAGCCAACTTCAGAGGGGATATCTCCAGGGAAGCCAGAGCAAGCTGAGTGTCACTCAGCATCTATCCTGCTCCCCTCAAGTCTCCCCTGCCTGTGACAGGATCGGTGCTGTGCATTCCTGACACGTTTGGTCAAGGCCCTGACAGTAACCACTAATACACACACAGATGGAGAGAGAGGGGATGTGACATTTATTGCACACGCACAATTCTTACTTGCATAGCAGAGTAAGTATAAAGAAGACACTAGGATCTCAGTAATTACCTTGATTCAATGTGATCATATTAGCTTTGCAGTTTGCTGTATGGGAAAATCCGATGAGGATATTAATATTATGAGTGTATTTTTCCCCAGAGCAGGCGTATGAATGTTGTTTGCACTTTCGTTCTGTCTCTAATAGCCTTTATAGCCTTTAAATCTATTGCCATAAACAGCCTCTCTTCCAGCTTTATTACCTAATGTTTCTGCACATTTCCCTGCAGTTTATTCTTTTTAGCAAAAAAATACAGTCTCATTTCATAATTTTAGGTTTCTCAAATCCAAATGGAATCCACAAGGTTGATTGTTACTTGCCTGATTGAAACTTCTGATCCTAAAATGCGCAGTTATGCCTCAGCCCCTTGATAATCAACACCACTTGTACACAAGCATTAGTTGTCAATGCAGCAGTGTGCTCTGGTTTATGGATCCAATAATGAAGGAAATAAAGCAGCACAGTTAAATCAAGAACGTATCCTCAGTCTGTCAGTGCTCTCCCCTCTTTCTCCACTATGACCCACACCTAATCGAATTGCAGCAGCAGAAGCGCTTTATTAAATCACAGATACCCGGTTGTCTTTATTTTAATCCAGTTGTGCCAGAAGAGTAAGATTTGATTTTGCTGGAATAGCAAAAGCATGATTTTTTTTTTCCTGTGCGTAGTAAGAAAGTAATTTAAGTGAAACCCTGTGCTGTGCAACTTCCTGCAGTGTTGAGTGTATAAGTTGTGGATTTGTGACAGACCGAGGCTCACCTGCTGTGGCTGTCATCCATCACTCATTACAAATTTCTCTCTTGTAGGTTAAAACATTGTAGCAGCACATTTCACAGGTGCACAACTCTAGAAGGCTGATGGGAAGAAGTAACGCTATGAACGCATGTGCATTTACTGTATTCCTTTAAGACCTGAAAAATCTGTTTAAAACTGGGTTCATGGTGCATTTTAGGTATTTTTTAGGTACAGCTGTGCAATCTTATGGAACCCAATTCACAGTAACCCGGCAGCTAATATTGCCTTTGTAATGATAGTGTGGGGTTTGCCAAAATTGTTCAACACAGTACATGCCAGAAAGTGCATAAAATGTGCACTTTTTACTAATATTACATTACTCTATTCTACTTTTAACTTTATATTAATGGCAACCTATCTTGCTCATTTTCAAAATCCTGTGTATCCTGCCTGTCTGGTCCTTCATGCAAATTAAAGCATTAATATGTGCAATGTGTGTGAAGTGAGGTCGAATCAGCTTTATGAGAATTCTTCAAAAATCCATAAATAGAAAAGGAAAGTGAAACCTAGCAGACTGAGATCAAACACTTTGATCAAGCGCATCAATTACATAGAATTAAAAGCGGATCTTTAAATGTTTTTTTAAAATGTCAGCATTTTCATATTTTTGAAGGGCTAGTTTTACAGTCTGAGCCTGACCACCCTTTTAATTTGAAACTGGACTGTGCAACAACCAAAGGCCAATGCTCAGAGAATTTAGAGCTTAGAGGTGTTGAGTGGCTGTCAAAGCAGTACGTTGCTGATTTGGCCTCTCCAGAACAACCCGTCTGTGTGCCAGCCTCCTCTGGGACAAAAACTGGCCAGGAATCAGCCAGCGAAGAGTCTGCTCCAACAGTGTCTGCTCTCTTGCTTCATATCTCTTAACATTTCTCCCAGAACTTCTCCATATTTTCATTTCTACCTATATTTATACTATTTTTTTTTTTTTATCATATTTTTAGTTATAAAACATATTGAGGCCCAAGCTTTCATCATCCACCATTATTTTGCTTTATTGAACAGCCCCAATTCTCCAGTTGCATTTGATGCCATGTAAGAGGAGGAATGGGAATTCACCAATGGTAAATGAACCAGAAGGTGCACCGAACAGAAAAAGATGGGAATTTCCCTCTGGCTCAATACAACCTCTGATCCTAATCACTTATAAATCTCATAAGTCACTTTTCAATAGCTCCTTGCTGTATGATTAAATGACTGAAGTAATAAGTAAGGGGTGACATGTCGGCGCCATCAGACTGAGAGAAAGGCAGTGATGATTGCCCACCTCTGATCTGGTGGGAAAAGTGATTTCAGACTCTGATGTGGCAGATGGTCAGCTCCAGTTTTAAGTCCCCGAATCCCTTCAGCTCACTCCTGCGGTTTTAACCCAGCTGATGGGTGCAAATGCAATCAAATGGACACAGTGCCTGGCAATCTCATCTTTTTGAATGTGTTCATGTGTTACAGCAGGTATTGTAGCAGTCGTACTTGTGAAATGCTGGTGCAAAGTGTGACACAGTGAGCTAAACGTTCTAACCCTTCCCACTTAGGAAGGGCGACACTTGCCCTGGGCTAGCTGTAAGACATTTGAGCAGACCTCTTGCTCTGTGCTTTGCGCCTGTGTGTCGAGAACATTGTAAAGCTCCCTGATATTTTCCATTCCCCTTGAGGGGTGAAGGTCATACGCTCTGTCTGCTAAGTGAGCGATGCAGTGTAAGAGCTGCACTGTGGCCTCCTGCACCTGTAGATAAATGCTGTGTGACTGTAGTTTAATAATAGCTTTGGGCGTTTGGCTCCGGCTCGGCCAACCCCTGCTAGCAGATGTAATGCGATCAATACTGATCAAAACTCTCAGCTTCTGTTTGGATATATCTATGATAGGCTGGTGCACGAATACATTCACACCAACACATGCACACGCAGAGACACACAGACATTCAGCCAAAAGATTACTTTCAGACTTAGTTTTGTGAAAATGGGAGCTTGCCTGAAGTTAATCCAACTAAGCTATTCCACTTTTCTGTATGCCTAATTGCTTCGCAGCATATCTAACTAACTAAGAAGGAATTCCTCGACTTTTTTTTTTTTTTAACTTTCTGTCACAGTGGCACAGCTGAAGATATGTATTCCCGAGGCCACAGTCGCAGTTTCTTCCCACAGTGCATTGTAAATCAAGGGCTTTCAAATTAGCTGCTCGTATTGTTCTTGATGCTGTTGTGTGCTAAATCTCCAAAGTGTTTCGGCAGGGACGATGAGAGAGAGGAGATCTTGAGAAATAATTCAGTTTTATTTCCTCGGCTGCGGCTGTGCTCGTCAGATTTAGAATATGCGTCAAACAGAGATGGATAGGAATTGGTGATGATAAATTGACCCAATTGCAGAGCTTAATGAAGAGGAACAGGGAAGAGGAAAAATGCAAAAAAGTTCTCGAGTTAGAAAAGGTCAAATGTAAAGATTTAAAGCCAAGATAAAGGCTTGTTATAGTCTGCTCGCTATGGGAATTAATGTGGATGTATGTGGCATTCCTTTTGTCCACTGAGCATAAATGACTCTCACAATTAAATTATTTGCAGAAAAACGAAGCTACCCATCGCTATGAATCTCTAATGTTTTTAAAAAAGTTTAATGTCAACATGGGTTATCTTAAGAACTTCACATATTTACCTTTAATACTTTGGTTGTCAGTTAATGTATAATGTTTTGGCCTCTATAGAAACTAGTATGCTTTTGCTCAATAATGTCTGTAAACAGAGCAAACAGTAGATAATAAAACAGAATGAGGCACTTCCCAGGCAGCCAGCAGGAGGTGCTGAGTTCAGGGCCTTTTGTGTGCCTTCTGTTTATGGGCACTTGGAGAGCTCATCTGCTCTGGCTGGAGTTCGTGTCAGAAGGGCTCTGATCTCTTTGGGGCACCGATAGGAGTCTGGCTTCGTTTAGACAGTTTAGATCTTTTATTTACGCTTGTTTAGGTGCATTCTGGGAATATTATCTACATGGTTTGTCTTTGTTAATATCTCTCTGTCTCCTTATCTCTTGTCTCTTCTCAATGCCTCTATAGCACCTGCTTACACAGTCATTTACAGAAAGTGTCAAAATCTTATCACAGGACATTAAGCCGGGACTTGAGCATAAGCCACAAACAATAACCAGAAAGGACACTGATGTGGTTGTTACACTGATTATGTCAATTCTGAGTTAGTTTCTACTATCATACATCCACGTTACCACCCTCCACAAATTTTGTGTCTTTTTTTGAATCAATGTGATTACAATTATTCCACAGCAGGATAAATAGGGGCACATGCTGTGTATGTCATTATCTCTTCAAGCTCTATCATTAGCTCTATCATTAGCTCTACTGATGTGACTGTAATCCACATTGTCCTTCCTACTTCACACAGGAAATGTTGCCTCTGCCACCAGCTGCAAATGATAAACTTCCTACTGCTTTCATCTCAGCCTCTAAATTACAATAAAAGTAAAATTAATTTCCACAAAGGCCAGGCACATTTATCCATGTGGTCGGACTCAAGAATGAAGGTATGATTAATTCCAACTGTGTTTGGCGTTTGGAGCCTGAAGTCCTTAAAGTATGTCTAAACCCTATTGGAGTCTTTCTTTTAATAAAGTTTATAGTTGGAAAAGAGAAGATGAGGCAAAAAATCTCAATCTTCTTCAGCCAAGGGGAATCCTTGGAGAGCGGTATTGATTTGTTGGAGGAGATTTGATACAAGTTCTCCAAAAGAAGGGGGAATATTATTACATGTCCAAAAGGCATTTTAATTTTGAGCTTATGAAAGTAATCATCCACAGCAAACAATATTATGGTGAATGTGCCTGTTAATACAGTGCTAATTTTGAAATTTGAGGTTTTCGTTGTCAACTTAAGCTACATCTCATTAAATTTTTCATATCAGCTCAAATTATTTTCCTAAGCTGTTTGGAAAAAAATGTTTTTACCATGATGAACAGTAATAACATGCTGTCTTTTCTAACGTTTGTACTCGTATGAGATGTTGGACATCAAAAGCTGATAGAAGTGCCAATTTTTTGATAATGATCGACATATTTCTTTTCCTACTGCAGGAATTTAGTGCATTCTGACATGAACCCATGAAAGCAAATATTGTGCAGATTAATTTTTATCTGTGTTGTTACCTTGGGGAGTGTGTGTCTCAAACTCATTAAGATGTTAGGGTTGGATGCAAGATAAGCCTTGCAGAGTGACAGGTAGACCACTGCAGTATTTAATGACCTGGGAGTTCCATGTGTGTTGGTTAAGGAGGGGGTCTGCCTTGACTGACTCTATCTGGCTATGCTCTATCTCTCTGCTTTTAATCCCTCGGGACTTAAATAACATTCCTTGTCACTGACTATCTGAACAAAGGAGCTGAAGAGAGGACAAGCTGGAGTAATTCGTGAAGCATATTGTGTGTCATTAGCATGGTTTAATTTATGCACCATATACCATAAATGTTGCCGAGGTGAATCTCAAACACAGACTCAGCAAGGTGTAAAATGAGCTAGCACTGATTAGGCTGCTCTCTTGCGAAAACATCATGACACATTATCAACAATAAATAGACTTTCCAGAGTGTGTAATACACTGCATGTCTTTTCGGGAGATTAAGAAATTGTAATTGATTTTCCAGTCGTTTGAAGAGAGGGAAAATAAGAAAAAAAAAAAGCTGAATATTCATCCATTTTACGTAGGAAAGGTTTACAGAAGATTTATGTGCCTTTCAGCTAATGGCCGCCTTCAAATCTCCACAGTTAGATTCACACTGAGAAGCTGCACATCATCCAAGATATCCAGCACACTTCCGCGGCCGGCCAGCGAGCAGCTCCACTGGAGCAGATGTGTGATAAATGCCTTGCTGAAGGGCATGTGGGTTTTTGGGAGAACATTACTCAGTCATTATTTCCACCTAGATTGAAGCAGTTCATCTGGAGAGTAAACTGCTGGACCTGAGGATTCTTCCTTTAGGCAATAGCCTCACCTGCTATCATTTATTTAGGTCTTTTCCAATTTTTTTTCATGATTGTAAGACATGTTGTAGTAATTTAGAATATATTTGTTTTTTGGTTTAAGCATAAAGTAAGAATGTTATAGGCTAGATTTACTTTGCTTTAGCTACATCAACCATTACTATTTAAACTGTTGGTCCATTATAGTTTTAGCTAACTAACTATTCAGTGCCTCTAACTAACTATTTAGGTTGGTTTGGTCAAGTTGGCATTCAGTACTACCACTTGGTGGACGTTTCAACCTTGTCCATTACCTTTAGCAACCATTTATCCATTACATCTAGTTCAACTTATCTAATACTTTTAGTTATCTTTAGCTATCTGTTTCAACCATTTATTAATTACTTTTAGCTATCTACTATATTTATCCATCACTTTTAGCTACGACTATTTAAATTGTGTATTCACTACTTTTATTTTACTGTTTGTTTGTTTTTTGCTGTTTGCTGTTTTCAGGGTTGTCTGATTTTTTTGCAGTCATTTTGTGGGTGTGACTGAACTTTTCATTTATTTTTGAGCTTATGTGAGCTATTTAGTCAGTCAGTCACTGTCAGGCACACATACAGAGAGAGAGAGAGAGACTAACCTAAGACTAGTCTTGCCTTCCTCCGTCCCCTATTTCAACATAATATATCCCCAAAACACAAAATTTTGCTAATCATGTTTGCTGCTTGTTACTAGAAAATAATATCTCAGCAACACTGTAGCTTTTAACAATATTTATGCTGTAAGTTTTGGACGTTATGCCCCGAGGTGGTAACTCAAAGCCCAACTGTAGAACAGAGCAGCCTATTGAATTGTTTTAGAGTGCGGTGACAAAAAGCCTTTGCTGAGACGACAGAAAACAAGGTCGCGTCTGACAGATCACTGGGTGGCCAGGGAGAGGCTAGAGGAGGCAGGAGCATGCTAATATGCTCCCACAAGAGTGTGAGACATTAGGGCTCTTCAGTGCAGGTGATCTCAAGTGAAGTCACCCTGCTTGTGGAAGAACCAACAGGTTCACACTAAAAAGTCATGTGATATCTTATACTGTACATTGTATCCTGCACTGTATGCAAATGCATCTGATAAATGTCTTAATATAAATTTAAAACGATTAACTGATCCGTTTGTTCTTTGCCACAGATTTACAGAATTCCTGGAGCCCTTTGAGAGAGTGATTCAACCGGAGGAGCTTTGGCTCTATAAGAATCCTCTAGTTGAGTCAGACCACATTCCCAAGAGGGTCATGTTCGTAAGTACCTGCTGTCTAATTATGCTATCCTCTTATTACAAACTTGATTGCCACTAAATTATTGTTGTTTTTTTCCATGAACCGTATCCTCTGCTTAATTCTTAGTAATCTGTGTGGCGCATAAATCCTTCATTTAAGGCAATCAATACTATGAAGCCTCTTCTCTCCCCTGTTGAGGTGAGGCCTGAACTGCCTTGATAGATATAAGTGGGGCTTTACAGAGCTGTGGTGATTAGCACTTCTAATGTAAATATCATCTCTTCTTAGACAGAGGTGGGCAGTACAGGGTTAAGATGAATTTCTAACCAATACAACACTGACTGGAAATATTTTTCCTCTGGCTCATGCTGTAAACACTGAGCAAATAACCTACAGTAAAGAATCTCTTGGCAAACACTTCTACCCAGCACATATTCAAGCGTCTGTCCTCAGCAACCACCACTGGCTTCAATACACTTAAAATACAGCCTTCTGGGCATTGCAGAGCTCATTCTAATATTGCTGTGAGTCATACATTGCTTTCACACTCAGATGGTGAACACTAGATGGTCCTATTTTCAAAGAGTGATTATGGTTAAATAGAACAACAACATGGATGCCCAAACAAAACCAGCTGTTGTAAAAACAA
The DNA here is from genome assembly GCF_910596095.1 of Thunnus maccoyii. Taxonomy (NCBI): domain Eukaryota; kingdom Metazoa; phylum Chordata; class Actinopteri; order Scombriformes; family Scombridae; genus Thunnus; species Thunnus maccoyii. Next base: position 23,259,681 of record NC_056546.1, on the reverse strand, counting down.
AACCAATCTTTCAATTATTTCCATCTGCCACCAACATCTAGACCTTCTAATGATGTGCAATTTTTGGGAAACAGTTGTAATAGGATACTTTATGGGTTTTTAAAGATCATGATGGTTAACATGCTTGTTCTCTTTCCTGCCAGAAGTTAGAAGAGTAGATTTACACAGTTCTCATGTCTGTGCAATAAATATGTTGCAATAAGAGGGCAATTAGCCTTGCTTAGCATAACAGCAGGAAGCAGGGGGATACAGCTTGTCTGGCTCTGCTTAAAGTTCCAAATATACTTATAGCAGCAAGTTTATATCTCACTAATTAACATGTTATATCTTGTTTGTTTGATCCATATACGAATGGAAATGTAAAAACAGCAAGTTGTGATTTTACAGAGAGTTACGGGGTCGTATACTGTCACTTCTGGGTGAACAGCAGCCAGGCCCCACTGGTTGCTTGGCAACTAGTGGGGCCCCATAGGAGCTCACAGCATCTGGTAAAAAAAAATATAAGCCTGGGCATATATATGTTGGAGAGTTGCAATGGTAACTTTAAACAAAAAACACGGCTGTCTAAAACTGAACATCCAGGCACTTTCAGCAGAATGCGCTCCATATGAAGCAGAACTGCTTTTTAAAGTTGTTATAATAGAAATACCATCTAAATATATTTTCCATTCTAGTGGAAATTGAGCCCTGATGATGATGATTGCATTATGTACCCTATACTATATATAATAAACTTATTTTCTCCTATCACATAAACAGTGATCAAGCCATCTTTCCAAGGTTTAATACCAAGTTGTTATGTGGGGTATTATCAGTGCACTGTAAGGCCTTGCACTGTTATGTGGCAGCAATGACAGCTTTTTGTACAAATGTAACTTCATTATGGCTTTTTAAAAAACCAACAGAACATTAAAAACTCATTTCTCGTTATTATACCAGAAATATCTGTATTGTGAATTAGCTGGACAGCCCACAGTTTCATTTAATAATTTCTCAGATAGGTTGAAACTCCGTACAGCAGGTGTACCAACTTTTCAAAGGACCTAGTAGGTATTCACTGTTCAAGCAAAATATGAAACCAACTTAACAAGCAAAGACTTGCCTGCCCATTGCTTGTTTTGCACACTCCTTAGCAAACTGACAGGGTTTGATTGACTGGTGCTCAACTCCATCCAATGCTCCTCCACACACATCAGTCATCTCATTATGTTCAGAAACAGCTGCAGAGAAGGTGGTAAGCACAAACTGTCAGTCATTTCACGTTATAAATAATGCCGTCTAAACTTTAGTGTATGGAATATTTTTTCCAATAAATTCAATATGGACAGTATACTATATTTCAAGGCTCAGCTTAGCTCCACTTAATGATGTTTTGAAGCCCGTGTGCCAGACCACTTCATCCAATGATTAACATAATAGGGTTAAAAAAGAAATTTATTGAATTTATTTATTGAATGGGACAGTGTGCAGTTTGAAACATTAAAGATGCACTGCACTAGAGTTAGCTTGAAGCTAATTTGCGTCTGTAGTCCCCGACAAAAAACATACAACAGCACAACAACAAATAGTAAAAAGCAAACCCCCCTCACCCCCGACAATGTCAATTAGAAATAATGTAAACTAAACTCAGTGTGACTCAATGGTCACACAGCTGATTGGTCTTTAGTACATGTTTCAGTCTGGTCTTGAATGCATTGATAGAACTACAGTTCTTCATATCATCAGGTAGATTAAAAAGAGCTTTAGATTCCTCATCAACAAACAATTTGCTGGGTATTTGTTATAAGCACTTAGAAGTGCATAATAGAAGGCTTCAAAGAATCAAGAAGTAAGCACACACAAGCATAGACAAAACACCTACAATTAAACATCCTATTCCATTTGTCTTTGGTGCTGAACATCCTGAAAAAGCCATAGATAAGCCCTTGAGCTTGTCTACAGCTTATCTGTACTCTATTATTACTATATACTTTTTCCACATGCTTTATGAAAAATGATGACAGTTTAAATTAACTTCAATGTCCATGGATCTTTGCTGATGACAAGCCACTAAATAATGAGTGGAAGAGAAAGGCCCTCCCCCCAGACGCCTCTTAGGGAAAATGCTCCCAGCGCTGACACCCAGCAGTCAGGCTTCTTCAATGTCATTGCTCTGACAGTGGCCCTGAAGGTGTGGAGAATTTATCTGGCTATTAAAAATAGTACATGGAGAGGATTTATATGAAGCTACATTATGACTCAACACGACCTTCTTAAAGATATACTGTATTAGTCTGAACGCGGCCTCAAGAGGCAATCTTTGATTAACTCATTATGGGAGTAGCAGGAATATTCTCAGTGCTTGCTATTTATTAATGGGCCCAGTGGTTTTACAGTACAAACCTCCAGACCAGTGTAGCTAAAGGTCACATTTCTGTCCCGTTGCATGAGTAAACACAGGCTATTAGCATGCAGCTCACAAATCAGTGCCTGATTATTACACTGCATCCTGGAGCAAAACCTTGTTGATCCCATATTCTGCAAAACTTAATGTAATTAAGGTAAAATATTAAGGTTAGTTAGGTAAAACAGATATTCTCTATAGAAGAAATGCAGGAAATAAAATACAGAAAATAACTGAAACTAGGTTACCATCATTTTTACTCAACTACTGTACATTGAGTCATATTATTACTGAGAGTTATTATTATTGAATCTGAGAGCCACAGATATGAGTATAGTCCACCCTCTTGGCAGGCACTTGGTGAAAGGTACAGATGAATTGTTTAATGAGATTTACACAAGTAAAGATGTGTACTTAGATCTTTCACCCATGAAAAAAAGACTTTCATTACAGTTACTCACATATTGTACACTCACATATCAAGAGACACACAACCTTTGAAGAGAGGGTTCCAGTAATACAGTATAGCTATTTAAAGGAATGATTTTTAAACATGAAGCACACGCATAGTATTAAATCTTCATAGGGATGTGTTAAACAATCATACAAGAGATATGTAAGTAAACAGATAGGATTGCTCCACTGTAAGTATCTTTAAAATCTTCTTTAAAATATTGTAAGATATATCATCAATATAGTCAAACCTGTAAAATGTTTTTGGACAACTGTTTTATGCTCTTATGATTACCAATGTATAATTTTAGCATATGAAGAGAAATAAATAAGTTAAATACGGTCAGGAGTTGTAAATGAAAGTGTGTGTAAACCACCAAATCACCCTCCAAAGTGAGGCTGACCTTTGTACTGTTATAGTTGTGTCAACCTAAAGACTGTGAGCAGATGTCTCAATTTGACAGAGAAAGAGATATTTTTTTCACTGGATTCCCTCACAATCTCACTAATAAACTGGGTGCTGCTGTGACTGACTGAAATTGAAATTGTCACAATTTTATATCGAATTTGGGAACATCATTACAAAAGTTATTGTAACATCATTACAAAAGTTATTGTAATGATGTGCATTGCATAGAAATAACATAATTTGAGTAATGTTTCTGCTTCACACAAACAAGTAACTACAGCAGGGGTTGGCGGTGTGGTGGGGGAGGGAGTAACGTTAGAAGAAAACAGGAGAAAAACCGTGAGTTTGTTCATTTAGTCTAATAATGAAGGCAGATATAAATTCTTTAGTATGTGTAAGCAAACTGGTTTGGTAGAATCATGTTTTTACAAAATGAAAGAAACTGCACAATGAAGATGGTAAACACATATTTTCTGTCCGTTGATTTTCATATGAACAAACAGATCAGCCTGATTGAATATCATGGATGTATTATAAGAGCTGGATACCGGATCGAAAATGGCACCCATTCAGTCCAATAAGAATTGCTCAGCTGGCACATACGCCAAAAAAAAGTTTCTAGCCTCTGGATTTGCTTCCGTGTTGTGCGGCCCACTTAATATGCACAGTGGTGTTTCCCCCGCTGGCCCTGCCTGCAAGTTCCCACTCGGCCAATAGACTTCACATTGTAATGTCATCAGGGAATTTGAGAAAAGTTTTACAAACATAAAACCTCCATCGATCAAAAATTCATAAAAAAAAGGGTCATAATTGACCTTGTTTGCAGTTCGGGGTGTCCTGTCAACAGTTTTACAGATGTCTCTTACAATGGTGGTCTATGGGGAAAATGTTTTTTGGGCCGCAGGCTTATTTTTCACTGCAATACCGCAAGCGGCCACAGGGAAAAATTGGCTGCAAGGCTGAGTGGTGGAGCCCTATTCAGCTCTTATACATCCATGCTGAATAATGATCCAGTGAATAATGATCCAGCTGTAGGGCTGGTAGCTTGGCTAAGTGATTTCTAGAGGGGTTTCTTCCTGTTAGCTACCACAGCTAATTGGAAGACAGTCCTCTACTGGTTATTCTTGTAATATACTCTATGCAACTAAAACATAGCATGCGCAGGATTTGTCTGTGCAATATTCTACATTTATCATATAGTAATAAGACAATAGAAAGAGGTTTGCCACCTGACAAGTCATTGTGAGATATAGCTTTCGGGGAAAATAAAAGTGCTGTCCTTTTCTTCTTTTGGTTGCGCAATGGTTGAAGGAATTCCTTTGTGCCATAAATTGAGCCTTCATTTTCCAGGGAGACTGTACCCAGTGGCAGACGGAATTGCTTAGTGAAAGCAACGCTTATAGGGAACCAATCTTTACGCCGATGGTGTCATTATTCTATAGCCATTACACTGTGCAATCCACATTTACTTCATAATGATAAGTTAAAGCAAAAAAGGTGTCTATTTCTACTTGAAAATTTCTTTGCACTGTGTAAGGCCTAGATTTTGCACTATATTGTTCTCACTGTAGCTACAGTATGGTGTTTAATTAGTCTCAAAACCCATGCACATAAAAACCAGGCACGTGCAGGTGATACAAACACAATATTGGTGAGCAGAAAAGAATCCTTGTGAGGGCACATTTCTGCTCTGTATGCCCAAATGTGGTCCCCCGAGCACAGACCTGTGACGAGTACGAACGCGTAGGGAGGCTACATGTGCAACTGCTCAACACTCACTCTCTTCTCTCGATTTGTTCACTTTGAATACTGACCATCACCTTTAATTGGTTCAATTGGCCTGAGACAACAACCATTTTAGCTCTCAGTTGGATAGAGGAAGTCAAAGGAAGGGAAGTAGTGCACTGAAGTATTAAATACATGCAGTGAGATACAAGGCAAGACATAGTACTTGACACAGCTCAAACAGAATTCAGAATAAAGAAGGCAGGAATAGAAATTAAATTCATGTGGATCCGTGCACATGTCTGTGTGGATGGGAATGATAATTATGCAAAGGGAGCAACAAGAAAAAGAGAAATAAGTATGGTCGTAAAATATAGCAAGGCTAAGGTTAAAAGTATAATCAAATCAATGAAAAAGAAATGGCAGGAAGAGTGGGGTAGAGGAAATAAGGGCTGATACTACTGCAGCATTCAAAGAAAAGTAGGAGAAATGAGAGGAAGCAATAGAAATAGAAAGGAGGAGGACATTATATCAAGAATGAGGTTTGGTCACACCGGTCTGAACAGTACATTAAACGTCATGAATACGCATGCTACAGGTGGATGTGAACATTGTCAACTACAGGAAACAGTGGAGCAGGTATTTTTATACTGTCCTAAGTATCAACAAGAGAGACAGATGCTTAAAATTACACTCCAAAGGAATCATATGACACTTGGTATTAGAGAAATGTTGCAGAGGAGTTCAGGTGATGTAGGGTACAGGGCTATTTCAAATTTTTTAGAAAACACAGGAATTAATAGGAGAATTTAAAGGTATAGTATAGTAACTGTTCTGATCCACACTCCAATCCAGAAGGTGGCAGTAATGCACCTAAAAGCTGTTTGCCAACCGCCATTAAAAAAACAAAAGACATCCCCGCCTCCAGCCTCAAAAGTCAACTTGATGAGTGAGTGAGTGTTGAGCAGTTGCGAGCGTGTAGGGAGGGTGGACCTCTCACTCGTCACAGCCCCTTGCTCGCGGGACTGCATTTGTGCACGCAGAGCAGAAACGTGCACTCCCATCACGTGCACACGCCTGGTTTTTATGTGTGCGGGTTTTGAGACTAATTAAACACCATAGAAGTGACTGTTTGTATTTATGCGTGTGAATCCAACTGCAAGTATGAATCCAGCTACTTCAAAGGATACAGTGAGGTTCAAAATTAGTTTATAATTGGCAGAGATACACAGATGTGCACGTGGCTGAACTGATGAACAATACTCAAGGGAAATTCAATATGTGTGTTATAATAATGGAACTAAAACCCAGCCTTTGTTTTTACTACCTCTGTTGCTAAGGCAAAGAAAATATATTGAGTTTGGCCAAAGAGTAATTAATACATTCTGAGACATGAATATTTACCTAGGTTCTGAGGTGTCCCAAATCTCTTATCAAGTGAGGTGCAAAATACTTTTCTGTGCAGGGAGGAAACCTCAATAAACAATAAAGAAGCTTCTTTGGCCCCTCAGTTTACTTTGTTAAATTAACTCTGAATAATAGGTAGGTTCATGTCATTCCCTGAGGCAGAAATCATTTTACGATTAACCAGCAAAACAGAACCCGTAGAATGCTGCAGCGCATTGCTAATGTCACAGTGATAACTGTACATTTTTTGTCTTGATTTCCTCACAGGCAATTTCATTCCTTACCCCACTGGCGGTGATATTTGTGGTGAAGATAATTCAGAGGACGGACAAGACAGAGATCAAAGAGGCATGTTTAGGTACGTGGAACCAATTACTTGAAATGTTATGTCACAAATTTATTGCTCTTGCTTTCGAAAGACCAAAAAGCAGCATTTTCACCATGGTTGCAGCACAAACTGAAGTTACTGAAGCTTTTTTATGACAACCAGACTTTTCTCTCTCGTTTTCATGCTATTAAATATCTTTGCATGGGCTAACATTGGCCACCAAAAAGTACTTTATTGTGCTTTTCAACTCTGTGACCTACAGTTACAGTCAATATGGTAGCATATTTAAGTTCATCTTAATCACAGGAGCTGTGAGTACTTACACACATTTAAAAATGCATGCTATCTGTTCAACTCTCAAACAGCATCTAGGCATTTCTCTCACACAGCAGCACTTTTCCCCTTCGTCATTTTCCCTGAGTCGAGAAGCCTGTTGAGGCGTTGGCACATCATAGAGCATTAAGAAAGTTTAACACAAATCCAATTAAAGAGACACAAGGAGATGAATCAGGTGGAGAGAGGGTAGCTCAGTGCATCTGTGTAAAGATTACAGTGCTCTGTAGAACTTAACAGGCCCATTACTGCCTGCAGAGCAGCACTTCTACAAAGCTTTATTGGCGAACAGGAAAACAACATCACTCAGAAGAACAAAGAACATAAGGAAGCCTGTTATACTGACAAGTTTGTACATGATCATACTGTCGTTTTGAACATGGCTCCAAAGCTACTTAATGAAAAGAAAAAGATCATGAAAGCAGTTTTTGGACTGGGCGTGCAGTTTAAAAAAAAAAGTTATATTTTTAACTACCTATAGACCTATTTATTTTTTCTTCCCAAGCTAAAAATCACATCACAGAAATGTGGCTTTCCCTGTATTTCCGCTAATTTATTAAGTTCAAAGTTGTCCCTAAGGGTCTTACAATTCTGAACGCATGAAACAAACTCTCAAACAGATATAATTGAGCTAGCATAAATTAAGGTTTTTGAGTTTGATTTTCACCCTTATAATACCAATGGGACTTAGTTTTGCTAATATATTGCATTTATTGTTTGATTTTCTTCCATTTTTCTTTGGAGGAAAACACAATGTTCCCTTTGTAGAGCTGTCTAATAATCTTTTATCATTCCCAAACTCCTGCAGCTTAATTGCGCGACTATCTATTAGTCAGGATATAATGAGGCCATTTTGGAAGTTTGATTATATTTTACGACACAGAGATGATTCCGCAGTGATAATTTTTAATTTTGGTTGCAAAGCAAGAAGAATATTATTCATCATCTGAATGTGAGAGTTTGAGGCTCACACAGACGTTATTGTTTGGTGTGTGAAGAGGGAGTAATCTTCCAGTAAGTGAGACAATGAGAGAGTTATCAATAATAAGTGTCTGTGTGGTTTTTGCAATTTCGTTTGTTAAAGCTTTAACTCTCCAGGAATGTACACTACACACTGCTCTCCTGTTTAGTTATTGAATATCAAAAATAGGGAAACTGATGAAAATATTTGGACTGTCACCGTTAACTTGTTATATCAGGAGAGATTATTTTTCTATTAAGAGATTTTGTTAAAATCAATCCATTTTGTTAAATAAATGGCAGTAGTGATGTTTTTCCTCATTTGGTCTGCAATTTTCTGAAACTGCACTAGTGCAATCACTGGTGCAAACTCTGAGTTGCAAGTGCACATGGGTGTGAGCAATTTTGGTGGCCAGAGGCACAAGCTCAATCCTAGCAGCACGGCAAAGAGACTGAAGCAGGTTGAACACACTACTATTAGGAGGAAGAATGCAGTGTCAGCAGGTGCAGTTGTGGTGAGCTTAATTGCCAATTACATCACCTGCCACCCCCTGTAAAAGTAGCAGATAGAGAGTGAGTCCAGGCTAAAGTGGTGGCGCAATGTGTCAGCACAAATACACAGTATCCCATATACTCATATAAAGCATCTCAAATATGCTTCAAGGGAAAATGACATGCCTTTTATTTATTTGACCAGCTAAACAACTCCAGCTACTTTGACCCAAACTGGCTTGTTTGGTGCCAGGCGTAAGTGTAAAATAATCGACTGTCAAAACTGTGTCATTGCTACTGTTGGCTTTGGGCTAGCACAAGATTTATTAATACTTTAATGACCATCAGTAAACTGGACTACATATGAAAGAAAGCAGCTCGAGCAATACTTGAAAGTGCCAGGCCTCATCATACCGAGAGGGATCTGACAAAGGGAACACATTGCAATTTAATGTCCCATATTTGAACTGGTCAAGCGGAACATGTCTCATTTTGGGCTTTCATCTGATTTACAGAGTTTGCCCATAGTAACAAGCTGTTAAATAATATTGACACTGTGCTACTCTCAGCAGCCCGTGAACCTAATTCATTTGGGTGCTGGCAACGTAGGGTGAATTCAATTGGCCTGCAGACTACCAGGATTAACCTACGAGGGCAGGCACTCTGGCTAATGATTAGCCCCAGTGGTTTGCTTCATAGCTAATTAAGTGCATGTACAGTTACAGTGCGTACCTGTCAACCAACTACAGTCCGCCTGCTTCCCATTACCAAAGTTGAGCTGAAACAGTAATTGCTTCACAGTCAGATTAGGCTATAAGCAGGTGCAATATTTTTGTCACCACTTCTGAAAGGAGACTTTCTGCACTTTCCCCTCCCTATTACATATCTGATAGATGTTTTAAACTATAAAGTTAGCACAGGTTTTTTCTCATTTTGGTGACAAACTTTTTTTAAGATTATTATTATCTGTACATTCAGTTGGATTTAGAGTATGACAGGGAAAGAATAGAGTTGAATGGAATGAAAAATCCGACCTTTTCATTAGGTTTTATAAAGGACATGTTCCAGCTATACAGTGATTGAAAGAATATTTTCTGAAAAACTTGTGCATGAAAACCTGTGCGTGAATGTCTTTCTGTGTGTGTGTGTGTGTGTGTGTGATGCTTGTACATATGTTTGAAACCTGCTTACTACTGTAGCTGCTTAGAATTTGTAAGAGGCTGTTTCACACATACTGTAAATCCTGACGAGACAACCATCTGCCCAGCTGCAAGGGAAATTTCCATGCAACTAATTGGCTGTTTTATTTGTACAATATGTCAGAGTAAGTAAGCAACCTTCCAGACTGCACCTGGACTGCACTGATAGTAAAGTTAGTTCTTTTACTACAGGCATCATTGTTTCTATGAAACTTATGAACAGAATGTATCAAATCTTGTGTCGACCTCGGTTCAACAATAAACTTCTGTGAGATACTTATTTGACTGTGTGTTTCAATCTTCCTTCTGCAGCGGTATCCCTGGCTCTCGCCTTGAATGGAGTCTTCACAAATACTATCAAGTTGATTGTTGGCAGGTAGGCTAAAAAAACACAGGCATTAAACAGGCTCTTTCAGTGAAGTAATCCCTGTTAGCAAAAAGCACTGGCTTCAGACTACTCTGAACGCTCGATTTCCAACTACTAGTTTTTCTACTTTCAGCCCGAGCCGACGTCGACTTGGATTTCTTTATATGGTCATCCACTGCTAGTGTGCGAGTTCACTGCTCTCCTCCACTATCATTATGACATTTTTCCATTGTTTTGGGTGTTGTCACGCCGAGCCGTGACTCCGTTACTAGAGTTGTTCCAATACCAATACCAGTATTGGAAATGCCTCCGATACCGCCTAAAATGCTGGATCAGGTTTCGGCAAGTACACAAGTCTATGCATTCATCCGATAACACATAATTTATTGATAAACTTTAAAGTAGTTTCACACCCAGATAAAACAGCAGTTTTCCCGGAAATCAATTCTTCTTCACCACTCCAAAACAGCAGCCTACACAGCAAGCTGCATTGTACAGCCAATGGCAACTATTGTATAGACCAGTGAAAAAGAACTGATCTCTGGTACATAGTGTAACATTAGCCTTTAGCAAAACATCAGCAATATGGCAACTTTCCATTTTTACACTGGAAAGTCCCACCTATAAAAAGGCATTGTGTACAGTATGCAAGGCTTTAGTTTCAAGGGGTGGCACTAATGTTGCCAGTTTCAACACCAGCAATCTTAAAAAGCATTTGAAGATGCACCTCGTGAAAGATAGCAATCATATCACATCTATGCAGGGTTAGTAGTATACAGTTGTTAAACTCTTTTTTAAAGCCAATGGTATCGGATCAGTATTCAGTATCGGCTGATACGCAAGTTCACGTATTGGGAAGGAAAAAATGGTATTGGAACATCTCTATCCATTATACAGCACTGCAAAGTAAAATAAGTTGTTCACCTGCTGGAGGTGTGCTGGTTGTCTGCAGCTCTTCATCAAACATCATCATCACTGTGGCTGTTTCTGCTTGTACTATTCCTCCCTGCATTATTTCTAACTGCTCCGCTGAACGAAGAGCTCCAAATATCTCCATATCTTGTTATTTCAACTGGTTTTTAGCGCCGCTAACGAAGCTCTGCTAATTCACTGAGGAGCATGTTTCACTTCCTGTATAAAAGTCTCCTGTTATTTAGTTATTTAAAAGCTTTTAATTTGAAGCAGTAAAGCAGGAATTGTTAGGTTTTCGTCGGCTGCAACTTAACATGATTCTGATATGTGCTGCCCCTCAGCAGCTTTTGGAAAGCTGGCAAATCAGAACAGAGTGGGCTCATCAGGAGTGGGGCCTTAAAGAGACAGGCGCTAAGACTGCCTGTTAAGAGACAGAGGCCAAACTGAGGGGCTGCATAAAGGGCCAGTATAAGATAAATGAGTTTTTTGAACTGTGAATCATGCAAAACTACTCTAGTGGAGTCCCACAATAAAAACATAGAGCTGGAAATTAGCCTAATAGGACCCCTTTAAGATGTAAACTCTGCAGAATGCACTTGAGATCACTATCATGAATATATTCAGGAAAAAGTAAATGGAATTCTCTCTACCAGCAGTGCAGTAACCGTCTTTTGGGTTGGTTTGATTTCCCAGACCCAGGCCCGATTATTTCCAGCGTTGTTTTCCAGATGGACAAGTGAATGCGAAGATGCTGTGCACTGGAGAGCCAGATCTGGTCTCCGAGGGACGCAAGAGCTTCCCCAGCAGCCATTCCTCCTGTGAGTACCAGTCCAAGCAGATCATTGCCAGCACTTGCAACACAGTGCCAAGAGATATATTACAACGTACTCATTAAAACAGCACACAACTGTAACTCTTCACTCAGTTTGATCTTGATGCTCTGAGCAACATTTCACCAAGTAAAAAATATCCATGTGTGTGCTGACTACAAAAGGTGTTTAATTCACATTTCAAAGTGATAATCTTGTTGCCGTCTCTCTTCAAAGGTAATTACATCATCGATGACATCAACAGTAGTTTTGAGTTATCATTCAATTTACACGTCCTGTGGTGACTCGTCGGGTAGCTCATGAGTTTGGTTGATTGAGTCAAGCATATTCAGTCATGATCATTTGGTTTATGTATGTACACCCACTGTTTCAGCTTCATCTGACTTCATGCTGTGTTCAGCTGTGCAGACCAATGTGGGACACTGGATATCTTTTCAGTCATATTGCTTTCCAAGCTGTTTTCACTTCAGCAGCACGTTAAATAATTCAGGTGTTTTTCTGTTGTCCAGCATATGAATACTAAGTAGTATGCATGGAGTGTTTGCTGTGGGCCACACAGATGTTAGCAATGTTGAATAAATTCTCCACATTATACGGTGCAGCAGGCATGTAAGGACTGTATTTCAAAAGAGATATCTTTCAAAACCATCACTTTAAGTTCAGTTTATTTTATTTGACATGGACATCACAACAGCATTTGAACTGCAACATACAATTATGCACAAGCACCAGATGCACTGTATTTAGTGTTTATAGCAAAACTCTAATTTACAACACCTGTACACAGGAGGCTTTTTACAAAATTTAAAAAAGAAAAAAGAATAGAAAAAAAGATACGAAAGTAAAATAAAAATACATACACAAATACATACACATAAGTACAGGTGTGAATATATAGGGGTATTAGGTGTGAGAACAATGTCGTTTCTCTTTCTTTGTGGCCTTTCTGCTGTTAAACATTGCAACAAAACATACTTGTGACTGCATGGCTTTGAAGTTTCTTTTCTCTCTTGCTCTAGCGTCTGTGTGCCTCAGAAAAGTCCACCAATGATAACATGCTAACTTAATCTCCTACTATCTATTCTGCAAAATCAAAAATATATTTTATATCCTCCAGTGAGCTGTGCCCCAACCGTGGCATGCTTGATATTTATATTGTTTGCTTTTGTTCAAAATTCTCATTACATCCCCACTCTAGATTCACATTCACACTCAACAAGTAATTATGCAGGGTTCGTAAGTATTGCATGAATGTGTAAATAAGCAAATGGTTGCATTTAGCTGAAGCGTTTAATTGTCAACCATGGTAGAGAAGTGAAAATCCTAGGAGCCATGAACATCTTGAACTCATATTTTTTTTATATTATACTCTAATTAAAGTGGTAATATTCGAGTTCAGGAGTTGTTGAGAGGTGGAGTGGTGTTGTTTGTGTGCAAGAAACACGGTGCTTGTCAAATGGTTTTGTGAATGTGTTTAATTGCCATGCTACTGTGAGTGTGACTGTCTTGAACCTCTATAAAAGGCTACAAATCAAACATGGGATTAAATGGTCTTTGTGCATAACAGTAACATGGGAAAATACCGTAATGGATGACTGTGTGCCTCCGTGAGCCATGTAGAGTGAGAAATGGCGTAGGTGCTGGAAATGTTTCACTGACTTTAAAAAACGCTGTAATTTCATGGTCCAGACTGATTTCAAATAGATGTTTTAGTATAACATTAAAGCAGCTTCTCAGGCACCTGCTTTAAGAAAGAAATGCTTTGAAGTGCTGGCTGTGTCCCATAAGAAATGGCAGAGAGGGACACTGCTCTGTAATTCACTGCAGCGCTGTGTATGGATTACATTCATCTGTGTGGCAGCTCTAATAGCCTTATGTTGTTGAGCTGTGAGTGAGAAAGTGATTGAGAGAACCGTGTGATGGGGACACAGGGAGCACCCATATGCCAGCCCGTCTGGAGAGCAGAAGAAATCCAATTTCCTGTCTGTGTCCCTTTTCACTGAGACAACGCTCGTTGGACCTTGCATAAGTAACAGAGCTTTTACGCAGACGAATATGGCCATAGGCAGGGAATAGGGCCAAACAAATGACAATAATGAATACAATCTGATTCAAAGTGGCATCTGGCTGTAACACAACATCACTTCAGGCTGCTTTGAAACCTGAAACACTGACTGTAGGTAAAAGAAACTGTTTTGCATTTGGAGGCTGCTTAACTTCCCTTGATGATGCTGCATGGTCTACATTATAGAATAACACCCAAAATAATCCATCAGAATCAGCCAGGGCAAACATAAAAATATAGAGCAGGCTTCAGTGTTTGATGACAGCTATTTTTTTTTTAAAAGCACACAAACTATTATTGCATTTCAAAGTTTTTAAAGCCGCTCAGGTTTTCTGTGATTAGATTTCTTTTCCTCACCTCATAGCAAAGTGACAAAGTAACATAAATTGGAGAAGACAGGTCCCAGGAAAAGAAAAACAAAGAGATAAATACAAACTCCTGCGGACCCACTGCACCAATATACACAGTGGTAAAGCAAGCAAGCCCTAAAGCAGTAGAAGCAAATGATCTCCTTCTTATTCATATTCATCTCACCATCCTCCTCTGTGCATATTAAACCATTAGATATGATCAATTAATATGCACTTTTAAAAACCATCTGCCATCCTACCATCTACGTTCTCCTCTATGCCTAAATGATTCCTGTGAGACAGACCTAATCACATTTTTGAATCTCCACACTGCTTCTTTCACTTATACATAACCATCTATATTAAATTAACCACAGCTTGGATTGTACATCATATTAGTTCAGTGTCTGGAGCACATTACCCTTCCGCAAAGTGTGCTCTCATATGTTTACTGTTACTCACTCAGGCACACTTCAGTTTGGAGCGTCCGAAGAGGTAGAGGAACAGATTGTCCAGGAGTGCAGCCGCAATTATACAGCACTGATAATGAGTTCCTGTTGATGCCGTTGCATGTTAATGGATGATAAAGGGTCAGAGGTCAAATCAGAAGGGACAGAGAGGGGGAAGGTATAACCGCTACTGTCAGTGTGTGTGGTTAGACAGTTTGCGTCCGTGTGTGGTCAGGTAGTTCAATGATAGCTATTTCAACAGGATAGAAAAGAAAAGAGGCTGCTTTTATCCAAATTATTAGTCTGCAGAACCTTTGACCAGAGTATGACTCCACTCTTTGAGTGTTCCTCCACTGCTTCACTTGTCAAAAACCAGGTTCAACAAGACAGCTCTTTATAAACTAAACATGGCTTCCTTTTTAGACATACAGTGTGCTGTACTTCACTCTGTTACCAGCAATCCCTTTATGCTTCTTTACTCATCTCGTTCAGAGCTGCCTTTGTGATAGCTTTGCCACAACCCTATGCATACATACACAAAATTAAATTGTACAATGGGTTCTTTTTCAGGTATGTACATTTATCAAAACAACAACAAAATGCTGTTGTCCCACAAGGTAACACATAATGATAACGAAAACATTACCGACGGCTGCATATATATATCTTTTTTTTTTCATTTCAACTAAGAAAAAGAAAGCGCTCGGAGAATGTATCCCCTCCAAGGCTGAACAATCCTCTTAATGTGATTTTAATTACAGAACATTTGTAAAATATGTAGGAATTAATGTCTTTATCTGCATCAAAATTTATAATACAAACTTTTCTTCAAAGTACATTTCATAGAAACCCTAATCCTGTGCTGAAAATTGTAGTTGTTATTAGAAGAATAACAACTGCAAAAAATGTTTTAAAAAAATATGACAACGACTAACTTGTGACAACTAAGTTATGTCCATTTTAATTTATCATCTACCACCTCTACCACCACCTGTAGCTGCCACATCTCCATCATTTTAGGAAAACAAACAAATGAATAATTTTTTTTAGATTTATCCAACTATATTTAAAATGTGGTAAAAATGGGATGAAACAAGTAAGTGATGACACAAATTGGTAACACATTTCCACAGAGGAGAAGAAATATCAATATATTCATTGAAACGTCTAACCCAGTGTTAGGCAAATAATGGCCCGTGGGCCAATTCTGGCCCACCAATAAAAATATTTGGCTCCATAAGCTGAAGTTTTTCCTCTTATAGGTGACATCAAATTTTTACATCACTCTTAATAAATCTACAGTAGATAAACACTGGGCACATGTAAATCCCAATAAATATGACCTTGTAACATCTTATAAACTTATGAGATGAATAACAGGTAAAAACATCATTTGGTCCATCCGAGCAGAACAGATTTGTGTCAGTAACAGTATTGTGAAGTCATGAAGCAACTCACTTTTTATTGTGTGTGGATAAGTTGTCAATTACATTTCTCTTCTCATACTGTAACACCCAGGATATGTTCATGTTCATGAGTCATTTTTTGCCAGATGAGTATTAATATAAGCTGCTGTTACTCTATTAGCCTTCACTTCCTGATGGGATTTATGACAAATGCCTACAGATACAACCCTAAAACTGCTTTTTATAAACCAGTTTCATTCTAATGTAATAATAACTTAAAAGAAGAAACAAAACATATCAACAACATATTTGGAAATGTCACCACACCTGTACAACATCGGTCCCTCATGCAATGAACCTCTTCCAGCAGTATAATCTAAACCATTTTCCAAAATACAGGGTTTTGGAGCTGGAGGGAGCGGAGTATCTAACTCAAAGCTAGTTATATTGTCACTCAGTATGACAGCTTATTTCAGATACAGAGTTAACAAAGTTACACAGATGATAGATAATGTTATTTTCTCCAAAATCACCCAGTATGATATTTGATATGCCTTCAAATACACCTACAGTGGAATTACTGTGTCATATTTATTACTCATTGTTCTGATACAAAAATTTACATCCGTCTTTCGTTATTTCTCACTGCCTTTTCAAATTTTTGTCTCTAGTGCGTCTGATTTCTGCCATGTTTACACAAATCACCACCCCCATTTGCTGTTGAGAAATGCAATCAGACTCACAGTGCTGGGTTCATCTTCACTTGGAACTTCTGAACAAACCTTGTGCTTGTTTGAAGATGAAAAAAGATATCGCACTGTGCTCATCATTCTCATTAGGCATCTTTGTTTTGTCTCGGGGGAATTACTCTTTGAGTCTTTTAAAATGCATGAAGTGGATTCATTACTATAATGTTTTTCCCCTTGTTGCCCTGCTCTCTGTCCTCTGGCCTTTCGGGGACTTCTGCTGCCTCTTGAGTAGCATCCCTCAGTGATTTTTAGGTACATCTAGTATTCATCGGTTAACCTTGCTGCTGCAAATATATTGGCTTAGCCGATGATGGTAATTTTACATGTAGAAATGTGTTTTTGTGTCTCTCTGTGTGTGAAGACACAGCCAGCCAGTGTCATGTATTATGCATTTCACCGAAGTATCTCTATTAGTGTAATCCGCAAGATGTTGACTCTCTGTGTCTGCAAATATATTGGTTGTATGCAGTATATACAGATATACTAAAAGGATTTCATAAATCATGTGCCACTTTGCCTTATGATATGTTTGTTGGCAGCTTTGCTTTGTTTAACTGGCACATCTTTACACAGCTGTGTGTTACAATTCTATGTCAGGTGACCAGGCCAACATCAAAGCCAACAGAATATTGTATGCAGTCTCCATTTACAGTTCTTCTGTTTGTCTGTCTTGATTAGCACCTACAGTACATTGCCATAAATAGTTTAAATAGAAAATTAGCAGGTTTTTAGAATCTGAAACTGACAACGTTTAATCGTTATTTTTTAATTGGTGAGGTAGAGCGAGTCATCCACTAATCAGAAGATCGGCGGTTCAGTCTCCAGCTCCTCCAGTCTGCATGTCAAAGTATCCTTGGGTAAGATGCTGAACACTAAATTGCTTCTGAAGACTGTGCCATCGGTGTGTGAGTGTGTGTGAATGATGAGAAACTCTTCCTGATGAGCACCTTGCATGGTAGCCTCTGCCATCAGTGTATGAGTGTGTATGTGAATTGGTGACTGTTAGCATGTAGTGTAAAGCGTTTTGAGTGTTCAGAGGACTAGAAAGGCGATATATAAGTGCATTCCATTTGAAACGTACATACATTAGCTGGTATTTGGGAGATATACTTTACATAAGCCCACTGAAATGCTTTACAGTCTTTATTGTGTTTTGTGGTTTGTTCTAGTCTAAAGACACATAACTGCCCACCCACTGGTGAATACATGCTCACCCTTTCAGTGGTGTTTCCCTGCCCCCCACTCAGAGCATGCTATGATAAGCTGCAGCCCCTATCACTCTGAGTGAATAATGATAACAGATAGTATCTGTAAATCTTGTACCTGCTAGATCCTAAACTTTGTTTTGTGTGCTGTCTTTACAGGGGTATACAATGTTGGTGGTGGTTTTCATAAACCATACAGAACTATAGAAGAAACAAAGTAAAACACAATAAACTATGTATTAATATTGAAATAATATAGATGAAATTGTACATTGTGACAATGAATTAAATGTTTTTATCTCTATGTGTCAATGATAAGGGATCATCTCCCCCTCAAAACCGGGGAAATAACTTTGGAAATGTGTGATTTTCTCATGTAAAACTAGTTTGGGGTGCTCAGTCAGCAAACTGAGCCAGTAGTTTATGGATAAGTTAGTTATGTCATTCCAAATGAGTAATGTAATCATCTTACCTATAGTTACAGCTATTAAAATGAATGGTGTGAGCTGCTGTGTGACTGAAATGTAGAGAGGTTACCCAGAAGTGAGATGGATGGCCATAGAGGAATGCTGAGGCGGAGGATCTTGGCTAGCTAGTTCATGATCCCAGAACAGAAGGCCTGGGTGGGAAACAGAGGCAGAAAAACACAAAAGTAATTTGTCTGTTCATTGACGCTTTGTGGGTGGTGATGACTATGGAGAGGCTATTACATATCACAGGGTGGTAATTAATTTTAGCATGTTTAATATTTTTCCTGCTCTCCATATGGAATGATTTAATGGGATGAATTTATTAACTTGATTAATAAATTCAACTACTGGTCCACTTTAAAGCTTAAGCTATTAAAATCACATCACACCACATAAACCACCATATGGTTTCTGTGGCTGAGATTGTATAGGTCACCCACCATAAGGGGCCCAGGCAGCAACATGAGCTTGCCAGGCGGGACCTATGTTATATAAGTCAAATGTGCCAGTTTTAAGAACATGTTAGCTGGAACATACATTCTATGTCTGCATGTAAGCAAATGTACACCGTGGCAGAAGGTTTGCACTTCGGTTCCTCTGTGAGCCTCTATAACCTGTATGGGCGCCAGAAATGTTCAGATGTGTCCTTGCAGAAGCATAATTCCCACATTCATGGGACTATGTGTTGGCCATGTTGCCCATATTTATGACCTTACATGGACATGTTGACTGGGGAGCAACAACAAGAAAACATGCAGTTCACCATACATAACAAAAAATCCCACATTAGATTCAGTCCTGCTAAAGGGTTCATTATAGAAATCAATTTTAAAGTAATTATGCAATCAAGCAAACTACATAATATCCATCATTTCCAAGGTGGGTGACACTGTATAACCGTTTTTAATAAATAACCCAATATCAGCCTATACCAGCCATCCAATATATTCATCTGAATTGTCTAATAGAAAATGTAGACTTCTTAATGGAGCGAACTCCTGCTCCACGACAGCAGAACAGCCAAGACGACAGCTGGACTTTCTGCCTCTGCCCTCTCTTCCCACCATCCCTCCTCTCTCCCCCTCTCTCTACAGGCTAAACACGTGTTTCGACATCCTTAGTATTCTTGGTCCGTTTCGGGGTTGAGTGACAAATGGGCTGCTGATGGGTGCTGATGGGTGCTGTTTGGCCCGCTGCGGCAGTAAACTAATGACCCTGTCTCAGCACCACCTTTTACGGCTCCATCATGTTACCTTTAATTCATACAATTAGACTGTTTGATGAAGCCACTGTTTCTCTTACACTAACCTAGCAAGTAAGACACAGACCCCCTTCAGCACAGCATGACCAGTAGCTCAGTCACATTTATTTTAGTTTTCACTGTGACCTCAGGCGTTCAGGTGTTGGTAGACTTTTCCAAAGGAGAGCTGCAAGATTAACTGAATGTTATGGATTGGCTTTTTATTCATATATCTACTTTATACTTCTCAAATCCTGGAGTGAGGTGTAATTTGGGACTCACATAGTCTCTTTTGTTATCTTACTTAGACAGCGTTTGCATAGAGGCCACTCATTAGGAACCTAATTTTGTGCTGTAAATTGGCTTAGGGATACACACTAATGTCACATACACACTCCGCTTTGCACATCTCTAAATAGGTCTCCTTCAGTGTGCGGGGTGTGCTGTGTTTAGCTGTGTAGATGTGGTTTGTCTTACCCTGCTCTCAGACACCTGTCGCACACAGTGACTTAGTACGGATGTATTTGCCTAACAGACTGAAATTTCATCCCTCAGTGAGCTTACCTGTGAATAGGTGGCAGTGGACAAACTGCAAATCTGCCTTCTTCATTATGTTTTTCTGTCTTAAACAATTTGTTATCACACCAATGTTGTCCCTGTCATTGCTGATTTTATTCTTTTGCATTGACACCTGTTGCAAACTTGACCATCAGACTGAGATATTATTGCCTCACCATCAGTATAATCAAGAGGCTTGACTTTTACAAGGCAGTCCCTTGAGGCACAGTCAAATTTAATGCACTGGTCACAGTTTTCACTGCTGATATACAAGAGGTTGCTACGGAGAGGATGAGAGTTAATAATCTGAATTTGAATGCTGCTTGACCTCCTGTCTCTTTTTTTTTCTCTTTGTCTGCCCACTTCTCTCCCTGCTAGTCGCTTTCTCTGGTCTTGGTTTTACCTCCTTTTACCTGGCGGGGAAGCTGCAGTGTTTTACGGATCAGGGTCGGGGGCGTAGCTGGCGTCTCTGTGCCATGGTGCTGCCCCTCTACAGTGCTATGATGATTGCACTGTCCCGTACCTGCGACTACAAACACCACTGGCAAGGTTAGGCTAACAGCACAGACACAAGCCTGAATATCATTTTCCTGCATTAATTAAAATTACTGTCAAATGCTGTTTCCTCTTAACTTACACACTGTTAAATCTGCTTGTGTCAGCCTGAGAAGCATTGCTGCCGGCTTAAGACACTTTTATAATTATTATACAGATAATTTAAGGCAAACCCTGAGTGATGCTCATTTCAAACAGATGTACTCTGGTAATCTCACACATTTTTAACTTAATCAGCATGGCTGACAAATCAAGGAATACTCAAGAGTGTACAGTAAATCAGGATGAGCTTGCTTGCTTGCTTGCACAACAGAGTAATTGTGTCTTATAAGGCTGCTATAACATAATGACTGGTTTTGATTTCTCTGAAAACTGCCTCAAATGACAGTGAAGTGGCTTTTAATTCAGCAGCCTGGAAGGAAAATTACAATTATAACCTTCTGTTTTTCATATCTGTTCTAAGAGGACTGGAGGGAGACTTTGAGGGATACAGGGAGGGGAATACATACTATGTGGGTGGTGTGTGGGAGAGAATATATGGTAATATGATGACAGCACTGTCATATGGTGTTAATTAGTTTTAGAGAGCCATATGTTCCCGGGGAGCAGGGCAGCTACATCACAGACAACTCTTTTAACAACCAGAATTTATTTATATCAAAAGCACAACACATACAATAGTCATAGGCCAGCTGACCACTTTCTGAGTCCCATCAGTACTTCTCAGTTATAGTCTTCCTACTTCCTCTACCCAGAAAATTTTGTAAGTAAGCAGCAACGGTGCAGCCCATTTAACTTGAGGCGCCCCACTCTGCACTCAGTGTAAACACAAGCTGGGAGCCCCCATTAGCCTGGCTGCTGAGCCATGTTTGATGGATGCTAATATTCTCACCATCCCTTTGCACTTTGTAGGTGCACTTTGTCCTCGGGGGGGAAAAGGCAGGGCTTCCAATCACTGTCTCAATGAGGCCAACATTGCATCAAGTCACAGTCTATTAAATTCAGTTGACAGGAGTCGATGAAACATTCACAGAGCAAGCTCATGCCTTTTATAGTTTCTGAATGGTGGAAATTGATGTTATATTATATTTCATTTTATCCAGAAGGAGAAAATAAAGAGTGTGTTGAGATCTATGGAAATATATATTTTTGATATCATGGAAGCGTCTACTTCAATTGCTCCAGATACCAGCTGGCGATGTCATTTTGATCTATACCCAGCGATACAGGCTTAATATTCACTATGGCAGTGTGATAGTATATGATGTATTATAGTTTAAAGGGGGCAGGTATAATCTGAAGCTATTCAACATAGATGACAAAGTGACAAAGACAGTCTGTCCAAAGACATGTGAGCCCAGTGCTCAGTAGAACAGAGTCATCGCTTTGCCTTTCATGTTTATTTTCATCATCCTCTCAATTAGATGAAGAATGAAGATGAAGAATGCTCACTGCGACACTATAGCACAAACAGTAATGTCTAATTACTTGTACTCATTCTGAAGAACAGGTGTTAATTTGCTTCCTCCACATAGGCTAAAATTAACTATAGATGCATACCCTAAAATATATGTGTTTTTGTGACTTTACAGACGCCTTTGTTGGAGGAGTGATTGGGTTACTGTTTGCGTATATCTGCTACCGCCAGCACTACCCACCCTTTCTGCATACGGACTGCCACCTGCCTTATGCCAGCCTGGCTGCTGCCGCCCACGCGCCCTCACATCCCCAGGACGACCCGCAGCCCACTGACAATGCCACCACCCTTCCCCTGGAAGGCTTGACTGAAGGGCCAGTATGACTAGTGGCCACCACCGAGACTCCCCCCAACACCCTCACCAAGCCACCAAGCTCACCTCCCCATTCCCAGTGACTGACTGGCTCTTGTATACATTCCAATGGACAGTAATACACCTTACCCATCTCCATTTTGTCTCGGTGACGCCTACATTTTCTTGTTTGTTCATTTTGTTTTTATATCTGGTTCTTGCTCAGCAGCCGTGAAAGTCTATATTTAGATGTGATGTATGAGAGGAACCTATGAATATGGGACATCACCACTGAGAGGGGAAGAGGCAAAAACATGCTGAAAACCTGAGGAAACAGGTCTTACTAATGGCTGTGGAGGAAAATTCAAATATTGCCAGTTTTTTCTTAATGGGGAATGTGGTTGGCAGATTGCTTGATGCTGGAGTGTTTTTAATGTTTGGTTGTTAAATGATTTGGACAGAAAGTTGACAGAAACCCAGAGAAATCCCTTGAAATGTCACAGCAATCAAATCGTAAAATCATACCGATTAAGCTATTAATGATATATGTCACAGATAAATAATGGATTCAGTAGCAGCCAGTGCCAGAACCGTGATATTCTGCTTTTTAAATTTAGACATTTAGGCTGAGGACACCAACGTTTTGGTCTTAAACTCAAGGACTACTCTGGATTCACATATCCTCTGCTTTTAATAATTTTTGGTTGTCCATGGCAACATAATGATAAATATAGAACCAATACCCACTTGGAGAGAGGCGCTGGTCCATGTCAAGCCAACCTGACTCTTACTCTCCTCAATTCCCCCATTTTTTATTATTCCATTCCTTCCCATTCTCTTGGGCTTATTTAGTTTTCCAGTGCAATCCTACATATCGCCCCTCCCCTGTTCCTCTTCCTCCCCCCTTCACCATCTAACTTTATTTTTCAGAAGCCCACCATTTAACACATGTTCCCAGAGGTTGCACAGGGACATAGAGCCAAATTGTAGCTCAATGAGTGCAATCAATAACAGGCAGGTGGAAATACCGTGGTGGAAGTGTGTCTGGGAAGGCACAAACTCCAATCTGATCCTGCATTAATCCTCATTAAGTGAGGTCAGCCACAGCTGCACATGAGGACATTAGGACTATATGAGGTGCCCCAAGGACTGCCCAAGCATTGCAAATGGCTTTCAGTCTGTAGACTGTAGCCACACAAATAGACAATCTAGCATTCAGGAGACGACAGACCTGAACCCGAGACAGTTTTAATGTATTATTCATACATTAATGTTCCATTATTTATTAATATTTTGCGCCTTAATTTAGGGAAAGCGTGTTGAAATGAAGCAGACACCAAAGATTTGTAGCTTTTTCTGCTTGGGTTGTATGTGCCCTGTTATGCTTTATTAACGGAGATGACACATAGCCAGATGACTGGTTCCCTTTCATCGACAAAGCAATTTGTAACCTCTTACAAGTTTCGTTAGAAAATGATGGATCATTTTGTTGCCTTGGTTACTGTGTCTTTTTTGCCATTGCTGTGACATTAATGGGAAGGTAGAATCTCAGTTTACCTCCGAACCCACCATGCTACTAGGAGGGCAAAGAATATACATTTGCACTGAAAAGCGAGGGCGAAAAACAGGAGACTCACATAAAAACAACTTGATTTCAAATGAGTAGAAAGCCTAATGTAGAAAGGTTATTTTGTAATTTTATTATCTTACCAGGATGTTATTCAAGCCTATTTTTTTACATTTGTCTGTCTCCACTGTCAACAGACCCGACATGTTTTTGTAGACAGCCTCAGTTGAGACAGCCGTAACTTCAGCTGCTGTTTGCATAATTCTGGGCACAATTTGGCTCGCGGCACAGTAATAGACAGGGGAAGCTTCACTCTGTTCAAAATTCTTTTAAACATCATTCACTCAAATCAGCTTCAATTAAGCCTCTATCACTAATGCAGCCCATCGGCAGCTTCTTAAAACTATGTGTGTGTCTGTGTGCAGGTTTTGACAGGGCCTATCCCACGCCGATGCAATACAAAATTAAACTTTCCTGGCGTCTTCACCAGAAGGAATCGGTGCTCGGCTCTGCACATCAGACTCTGTGACGGGACTTGACGAGACTCTGAGAGTCGACGGAGAAACTTGTAACCTGCTTGAGACTTTCAGCACAGGCCTGGAGATCTGTGAATGTGAAGATTTTGACATCTTGAGGCAGATTTGGGATGAATTGATTGTGACACAGATGCGTTATGTTATATAGACCTGCATTTGCCTGACTTGACAGCCTGATGTTTGAACTTTGTCATTTAGTTTTCTCCTATTCAATGGTACAGTGTATATTGGAAAAAAAAAAAAGTTCAGAAGTCACGTCTGTGGGAGTATTTTTCTGTCATCAACATTTAAGATTTAAGTTCTCCACCTTTAAGTCATTCCATGATTTGTTTTGATTTGGTGCTATAGATACTTTTGTAGCAGTAGGTGTTACTTTTTTCAAACAGTGGATGTGTCACTTTGAGATGAAACTTCAATAATTTTCTACAGAGAAAGAAAAAATGATTATAATACATGTTTCTTTTTTCAAAGCAGATTGTAAAGGGCAACATATGCTTGTTACTCTGTGATACTTTTTTTCAGTCATTTCACCATCCCAGGGACTGAAGGGATAAAAGTAACTAAAAATATTAAAGAATAATGAAATTATTATCGATTATAATGAATAGATGTCTGAAGAAAAAAAAAAGAGTGTAAGACTTAAGAATCTTTGTTCATGGCATGCCAGTTCCATTTGTGAGAAAAGACTGTTTTCTATGAATAAGCATGTCTGGCTGTGAGAACTCTTTGAGCTGTGTTTTGCTGTTTATATAGGCTATTTTATGTACAATGAAAGACTGCCGCTGTGTGAAATTTGTCCACGAAGAAAACAAAGGAGCCTACAGTAACGTGTCTTGTCATAGTGGGATTGTTGGAGCTCTGGGCCACTCCACTTGAATTCAACTTTGGAGAGTAATCACGGTTTAAGGATGTTTATATTAAAATCAAAACAATAATCAGAACATATGTATTATTCCCTATTATATGCAAATGAGCAATCCCACATTATGCAGCAGCAGGCATTTGAATGAGCTAAACCCCAAGTTTAGTTAAATTAATTTACGCTTCGACAGACCTGCTGTCAGATTGCACAGTGTTACTGAGACAGTGTGAACTCTGTTCTAAGTGTGTGTTGTGCTTCTCTGCATCAGTTGTGTTGCACTCTTGTTTAGGGAGTTTCCAATAAAGGTGTGTATGCTTAAAACTGTCTCTTACTTTTCATATCAGTAAGACTTTTTCAACCTTTATTTATTCAGGGAAGTTTCACTGAGAGGAAGCCTCTCTTTTGCAGAAATGCCCTGATCACATTCATACCTGGAAGCTGCCCAGTACAACAACAGCTTGACCTGTTGGCCACTGAACAGCTCTAGTTAATGGGCTTGTTCAAGGGTACCTAAATGGTGGTAATGAGGGAGGGGTGACACTGCTTTTCCTTTTCCCAGCCGGATTTATCCTGCCGGTCCAGGGATTGAACCGACGACCTTCCAGTCACAAGCTCGCTTCTCTAACCTTTAGTCCACCACTGCCTAAGCTTTAACCAGACAAAGTTTCTTTTTAAACTGATTGTACCTATAATGTTACCACTTCTTTTTAAAGCAAAAAAAAAAAAAAAAAAAAAGATTCATGGCAATGTTGGTCTTTATGATGGTTATATCACTTTGGTTCATGTAATTTGGATATTCATGGTCCTCAGAGGATGGAGTCTGGTGACTGATCCCCTGACTTTTCCTCTAGCGCCACCATGAGGTTAACGTTTTTGTTTTTTTAGTGAAATTTCTGCCAACAGCAGGTCAAAATTTAATATTTTCAAATACTACAAAATGAATGACATTCCCATCAGTCACTTAACTAAGATGGTGAGCATGGTAAACATTGTGTCTATACCCGATACACACCAGCATGTTAGCAAGCACCCCTGATACTTACTGTCAAGACTGCAATAAAGATTAAAATGAATTTGGTTATCCTGAAGGGATAAAAATTAAATCCCTGAATGATTTCATAGAAGCTTTTAACCCTCATGACCTTGTTAGTCATGAAAAGTATTGCTCCATGAATAACAAGACAAAGACGCCACAGATCAATAAGGCTGTTGTTGATCCCAGACATCTGCCCTCTTCACTGTGCTGACAAGCTGTCGTGATTGTATTGTTTTCAAAGCTTATTAAGGTGTGATAAAAATTTGTAAAGAGCACAAGGCCTGAAGGTAGCAGGGTTAAAAGAGAAAAGAGAGAAGGAGAAAAACCCTATTTCATATGTACACTTGGCTAGTAGAAAACTTTTGAGTGATGTCTGGTAACAATCCATCCAATCAGACCCAGGAGTGCTGCAGCAGCCAGTTCTGTAACAAGTGGAGAAAGTTAGTATGCTGAGAGATCCTTATGTGAAAGATCCTGGCTTCACCTCACACATGTGTCTACAAGGCTCCAAATATCTGATTAGGTGATACAAGGAATGAGCTAAGAAATAAATTACAATATAATAATAATATTTTTAGAATTAAAGTCTCTTAATTTGCTCACTGTTTCCAAATAATTGGCTCAAAGTCTTCCTGCATATGGCAAACACCAATTTTCTTCTATGTTTAGAGTTGATAGTGAATTGTTAAAATGGCATAATATGTAATGAGAGTTGCTCCTGCTAGGTACCTTAGATACTGTCGTTTCAAGGCACATCGAGCACTCACACAATAAAACACCCACATACATTGTTGCTCCTGAACAACTCACACTGAATCCTTACAAAGACTATGTGCTGTGTGATTATGTGTTATTGAGGTAAATTATGCACAAAATACAATCTTGTTTAGCCGTACAGATGAATAACATTTGATATAGCAGCAAAGAGCTGCCAGTCAGTTACACATTTGTTTGTCTTGGAAATAGAAGAGATGGTTTCCTTTCAGTATGTCAGTGATTAGAGTGCTCAATCAAAGCCAAGTGAGCCGTCCTTCAAAACATCCATATTGTTTTCCTGTCAAGGGCAGCTCCCTGCCTCTGGATGAGCAGTGCCATTATGGCAGCCAAATCAACCTGGATCTAATGCATCAAGAGTCAGCTGGCATCTAATATCACTTAACATTGCAATACCCTTCAAGATGCTGCACATAACACTCCATCATACTCTATGTGTTCAAAGGAGCATTTAAATGGAGAATTCATGAAACTGTGTATATTAGTTCACATCTAATGACCACAAACTGAAAAGTTTGACTGGTTGAGATTTTATCTGATCATAAAGAAAAACATAAAACCAGTTTCAGATCGCACATTCTGTCTTTGTATGTCTTACAATAGGATATGCTAGTAACAAAGACTATAGTATATTATTCAGTGATAATGTTAATAAAAATGACAAAAATGAAAGTTAGCATAGTTTTTGTTATGGTGGGTGCTGGTCGTTTGTTGACGTTAGCGGGAAAGAGGCAAGGCACTTGAGAGTGCTCAAAAACATCACATCCTTTGAATTTTCACAGAAAAATTGGCCCGAGTCCTTCACATAGAAATCAGTCCACAGGCAGTTACAGGCAACCAAGGAAGTCGGGGAACCTCTCATTTTTTAAGTTATGTTACAACCCATTCACTCATTGGCAATAAAAAATGATTCATACATGTAAATTGCTTCATAATTCTTACATATAGAACATTTAAATAAGATTCCTGACACTCAGGCATTTAACCAATTTCATGGCCCACAAGTCCAGAAATGGTGGGAAAACAAATCCATTTAATCCGTACTACCTGAAATTGCAGACAGAAAAAATATGTCCACACAAAATGTCACATGAAAATGATACTTAACCAGCTGGGACTGGAACAAACTTTTAATAAGAAGCAAAGGACACAACTGGGTTCATCAGGTGATCTACTGTACTCAGGTCAGGAAAGCTTAAGTTTTACATCTTTGGTGACTAATCTGTGCACATAAAACATATTTTCTATCCTCAAACATATTTGTAAGAATTACACTGAACCAAAGGAATTGTGCCAAATGAGGAAGTCATAAATACAGACCAATACATGTTTGTTATGTTGGAAAGTCACAACTACAGTAAATAAAGCAATTTAGTGTTGCATGTCCATTAAGTTGAAGGACTCACAAGAGACAGAAAAAAGGTCAATATCCATATAGTTCTATTCTGAGGTTTGGCCCTTAGTATGGGTCACCTTATAAAAACGCTGGATGCTACACTTCCTTTCACTTTGATAGTGACTTTCATTAGATCCTCTCTGACTGCAAGTCTATATATCTTTCAAACATGCTGCATCTTAAGAATTAGATTTTTATAAGCTCCATCCTACTGGGTGAGATGTTATTAAAAAATCCAACAATGCAATGCCTGACACTTTATAGATGCAAATATTCAGTCCTAACTCTACACCTTGACCTCTTCAGTGATCATTCAAAATGATGATTCACCAGTGTCCAAAATCTCAGTTTACTGCTTGCTATATAAATTACTGAGTGTCTGGTGAATGAGGGAGATTTCAGGGTGTTTCAGACACAGCTTCAGATCTTCATAGAAGGTACAAGAATACAAGCAGCCTGAGCGGTACTCCCCATGACGAGTAAGCGATCTCGATGTCTAAAATTGATGGAGTGCCCTTTTAAGTTTTGCTTAAAAGCTTTTGATTTTATATTCTCGATGCTGACACAACGCTAATGGAACAGCTCACACTACAAATAGCTCACCTTTTCTGTGTGTTTATGTGTTTTATTCCTGAAATGGCCAATCTATACTGACAAAAATGTGTTTTTCTGGAGAGCGTTTCATTTACAAATGGACTGAGTCAGCAAAGTCGTGCTTTAAATAAGATGTTTGGGATTTATCGAGTTTGTCACAATGACACCTCAGACTCATTTGGAGTGCACAGAAGGGAGCAAGGGATTTTTTGATAATGTGCATATCCATTGTAACAAATTGTTTCATTACAACATCAGCTTTTAATAATGAATACTTTTTTCTCCCCTACTTTCTAATTTGGTATCATTTTTTTGAGGAAATGCGACATTTCTGAATAATGAATGGATCTGGATTCTCAAGCAAGTGGCGAATAAAGGAGTCATCAGATTGGCTCATAATTAATGGATCAGCCAGGGGATGTGAGACTCATCTGTTAGAAGTTTCTTCTTGTGGTTTTGTAACTCATACTGGAAAATCTAAGGAGAAAGAAAGGAGAAGTAGGTTTCTGCTGAGCTCACTTCCTCTCCCCAGAGGTCAAAAGTCATAATTAAAATATAAACGTCTTGTGGATTCACATATTTACATCACTAATGGAACATTATTGACAGCTTCTCAATTTTAGCTTTTGGGTAAAGAAGTGTTCAAATGTTCAGAGGCTGATGACACTGCTCAGATCCAAGTCTTAATTCCTGGCGTATGGGTGTGGCCAACACATTTTTGCAGTTTTCCCGACCATCAGCACTGGTGCACTTTGGGCTCAGCCAGGCGCAACGTGGAGGACAGACTGAATACATTATTAGTGGGAGGAATGTATTATGGAGGTGGAGTCGGGGTGGGCTTCAGTGATGAAGAATCACTCCTCTCATTCCCTTTAAACGCAGCAACAGGTGAAACAGGGGAGAGGGGCTGAGTGAGAGGGAGAAATGAGTTCACCTCTATGAAGCCTGTAATTCCAAAATATAGATTCAGGACACTGACACCCCAAATATTAATATACATCAATACAATGCTGAGAATGATGGAATGGAAATAAAACTGATGTGTTCCCATGTCTGCTGCAGCTGCTATCATACCGGTGCTGCCGCTCATTTTTTGCAAACAACAGATTTGCTGGTTACAGAGTATCTGGTGCGCGCAAATTCTATCACTGTTTCGTCGAAATATTTAAATGATGAATGAAGGTATCCACGTGCCCGGCTGTGCGTAAAGTATGCAGGACTGTGTTTAAACCTGTTTTAAAATGTTTTCACGAACATGTTTTATTTGTTCACGGCATAGAGAATGTTGATGTATGTCTGCTCTGTTTAGGAAGGAGCGCGCACGGCACACCTGTCAGACCTCCGGTTGTCAGAGGGTATTATACTGATTGTATGGATACACGTTCATGCGCAGAATTGACTGCTGAAAATATTTTGAGATTTGACTGTAAGTGGCATAGCTGAAAACTCACTGTAATTATCTTCGCGACATGACAGAAGAACTATTTTGATTCTCTAAACTGAGTTCCAACTTTTATTTAATAAAAATGTCCGGACGGATTTGATGGAGCTCAGGACGCATCCTGAGGACAGCCACGTTACTTCAAATTATTTTATTGTTAAACTTGGAATCTGTGATTAACAGCTTTCCTGTCTGATGTTTAGAAAATGTAGAACATTAATTATATCGTAGATCCTGACCGATCCTGTCGGTTAATGAAATTTCCTCTGCCTCTGCTGTCCGTGCGTAAAGTGATGCACGGCCCCTCTCTCAACTCAGAGACTGCAGATGAAACACACGTATCATCCCTGTTGCTCTGTGATGAATACAGCTGTATATCTGAACTCCGGATGATATTATTGAACAGAATTTTTCTTTAAAATAAAATTGTGTTTTGATTCTCATATCAATCTGCAGTAGATGAAAAACGTGT
Organism: Thunnus maccoyii; assembly: GCF_910596095.1. NCBI lineage: Eukaryota > Metazoa > Chordata > Actinopteri > Scombriformes > Scombridae > Thunnus > Thunnus maccoyii. Next base: position 23,228,389 of record NC_056546.1, on the reverse strand, counting down.
AACATACTGAGAGGGGCAAAACTTAACATAAATTAAATGTGTTTTATAATTTTGGAGACGTCTTGTGCGTGCGCCTCTGCCAACTGAAGCCACGAAAATTGCCCTGCGTCTGCGCGTGCGATAAAGGGATTTCTGAGCAAATTTTATCGCAAACGTAATTTCACAAAAAGTAAACCCCGGGAAATTGCAGAAAGACTGCGTTTGGACCAGCCTTGCGCCTGCGGGAAAGTAGGACCCTTGGTCTGACTTGGACACACTCTGTAAATAAATAAAAAATCTGATCTTCAGAAGGTTTATCTAATTTGCTATTAAGAAAACCATATGTATTGTATACAATATCATCATGGTTGAAAAGTCTCATTTTGTATAATATTTTACATGATAAAAATTCTATATATGTAAGGTAGCATGCACAATAAACCTTCAACTCAGCATGAATCCCAGCCGAAGTGGAAACTGACATTCATAATAGATCAATAGCAATGAGCAGACAGCTGTAGATGTACCTTTCATGCTCCTGTAAATTCCTCAGGGTACTGTGCTATATCGCAGAACTCAGTGATTTCTGTCATGTCTGCCTCATTAATACACAAACCACAATTCTCTCAAAGTGCAACATTCAGTGTAAACCCTCCAGAAAGGGTCTAGGGATTTGATGGCAAAGTGAGTGGCAGCCTTGCTCTCGTCTCTTAAATGCTAAGTACTGATTGCACTCTCGTTTGGCTCACTCAGAGGGAGAAATTGATCCACATCATTCAGAAACATGGCAAAGTCAAATGCTTGAAAAGGACAAACATTCATGGAATGAATGGAGGCTTTTTCACGAGGGAACTCTGTCTATTCGTTATGAGAAGGGGTTTAAGAAACTTTGTGAACTAAACTTTTTCTGGTGCACAGTCAACTTCAACGCACTTTAAGCAACACTGAAAATGATCTTTCTCACACTGTGTATGGATAGACCTTAACATCTGCTGTGTGGTTTGATCGATCGATACACCATCTAAAAATGTCAATTTAAAACATGTAAATGTCAGTCAAGATCAATTTTCATGTCTATCAACTCAAAGTTGTTGTTCTTTTGCTTCATATTGAAAGCTGGTCAGTAAATTGACTGCTTATCCACTCAAAACTCAAAAACCATGGGAGCTAAAGTACAGTTAAAATGCTGGTTTGTTACATCCATTACTGTGGATATTATCAATATGAAATGCCAGTCTGGAAGGTGGTGGTCCAAGCTGTAGCATCATTGAACAGGGTGGTGCATTTCAGTCTAAAAGAATCCAGACACACATGTGTTTATACCTAACAAAATGTCAAGGTAAGATTTGAACAAAAGCTTGTATAATTCCTACTTCAAATTTCCGTCCTTGCAAATCTGGTGTCTCCTTTGACATTGCTATTTGTTGCCTGTATCTGCGTAAGCTATTATCAAAAGAAACACACTTTTATTCTATTATTTAATTCTATTACTTTCACATTGCTTCGTCCTCGTCTGTTTACTCCCACTGCTTCTGTTGTTGATTTTACTCCCACATATTTCCTTCAGAAGGAACACGGAACTTGCATCTGTTTGTCAATGTGAAAAAAAATCTCTATTTGACATCATTACACAGTGAAAGGGAAATTACAACTACTACATGCTTGAATACAGTCACTGCGTATGTAATTATGTTTAATTTCTGAAAATTACTATGTGGCTTTTAACTGAGAGAACTTCAGCCTGATTAAGGCCATGGCTAAGGTGGTGCATCAGAGAGTAGCAAGATTGCCACAGAAGGAACAAAACCAGATGAAGTAGTGCGAGAAAGTGTTTAGATCCATCTTCCCAGCAGACAGATGCAGAGGCAGAGCCCCCTCAGGGAAGAAACATTGATAAAGTTATAAATTAACAAAAGGGCAAATGTTTTATTAATTAAATGCCAAGGGCAACTCCTCTGAGGGTGATGCAATGCTCTGTGACTGGTGTGGCTGTATGTACAAATATGATCGCTGGACTTCATCAGCCTAGCAAGCTTCCAGATCCATTTGCAAATGTTATTCTGATTATTGCAATAAAGACAAAGACTCAGAGAAATAATTTCTGCAACAATTTGACAACGAGAATGGGTGACCAAACGTGAACCAGTGATGGCTCATCACCAAAGGAAAAACTGTGCACAGGCAGAGGCCGGGGACTCTGGCGAGCTCCAAATACTTCCCCTCCAACAACTGCATTGTAACCGAGGTCTGCTGGGTGAGAAGAGGAGCACCTGAAGGCATCCCCTGAGAGGACAGGAAACAGCAGAATTCACTCGGAGGACTTGTCTGGTAAGAGAAACTATTCTATGATTGTGATTCTGCGAAAAAGACCAGGTATGAGAAACAGACTTGTGAATAAAACAAGAGTAAAAGTTACAGTGCAGTGCAAGTCTTCAGCCTTGACTTTAGAAAACTGAGAGTTGCAGCAGACCTGCAGTTTTCTGGGAGTTTGAGAAAGTGAGAGAACAGTTAGCTTGTTGATATCATAGAATATAATTTAAGAATTCATTATGCATTTTATAATTGTGATACAAAGTTATACATAGTTGTGACAGGATCACTATGGGTACCAAAAATGGTAATAAAAGTGTGAAAAAGCTGCTGATGTGAAGGTGAAAAGGTCCACCCATGGCCCGAGTAGAAAAGAGATTGTGAGTCACAGTCTAGCCAAGTAAAAAGTAAAAGTGGAAAAAATAATAATTTTCTTTGCAGCTCTCTTGGTTTGACAGCTGATGTTTGAGTCGCATCATTTATGTGCTTGATAGTTTGTTAAATTTGGTGGTGATTCTGGTGTAGATCCTGCTGGTGTAGGAGCAGACCAGCCACCCCAGCCTGGGGGTGGAGCTGTGGAAAGGATGGGAGAACACACATACATTCCTTATAGGACACACACATGCTGGATGTGTGTTGGTTGTATATCTGTTTTCCCTGTAATTCATGGAACTGTAAGAGAAAAATACATCCACCCCAGTATATAGTGAGTTCTGGTTCAAGATATCTTTAGTTTTATATAAATAACACAATGGATTTAGATTTTTTGAATTTTTTTATGTATGATTTATGTGTAGTTTCTAATAGTGTTTATGATCTATACTCTTTCAATTTCAACATCATTGTGATTTTAATAGCAGGGGATTGCCAAACACAATGGATTTAGTTTTATGATAATTTATTAATGTCAAACCATTTCTTTGAACTTTTCATTTCTCTTTTGATTACTTCCAAAAGTTGTTTCATTTTTTCCCAGAGCAAAATGTGTTGATGTTGGATTGGCAGAAAGAAACAGAATTCAGGCATAAGTGCAGGCAGAATCCATCCATGCTGAATTGGAGTCCCTCCAACCCATTTGGGACACACCACGAGGCTGCAACACCACTTAAAAAAACATCCTCTGCCCACCCAGCGCCTCCAACACCATCTGAACCTCCTGTGGCTGACACTGGAACGGATTGGAGCATAACAGGCAGGCACATGAGAGCAGCTGGACATTGGTTTAGCCCTCCAGCGGTACAGGGAGGACATCCTCACCACTCCAGAAGCGAGACAGGTGGAAACCTGTCTCTTGCACTCATCTTTCCCATGCTTGAGTCATCACCGGAGCCAAATGAGACTGTAGCAGAGTATCTGGTGAGACTGCTTCGAGAGATCCAAGCTGAGATTAAAGCTGCAGCGATGATTGGGCCCTTGCACCTTTGTGCCCCTCAGGGCTTTACACAACCATCATCAAAACAACAAATGAGGGAATATCTTTTTAAAGAAAGGTGTTCATCCCTCCAGTAGAATTTCATAGGCTTGTAGAATAAATGTCAAGGCGCACCGAATTTTAAGGTGGTGGCTTTTAATTTGAAATTTTCTAGGGGGCGCTCGCAAGCCATTTTGCTACGTCCATGCCCAAGACCCATACAATATTAAATTTTTCACCACTTCTGACACATGTGCAAAGTTTCGTAAGTTTTTAAGCACATTTAGCCCTTCCAAAATGCATTTCTTTTGGAAGAATAATAAAAATTCCTTCAAATACAATAGGGCCTTGACTGTGATACAGGAGGGCAGCAGCTGAAAGATATGTTGCACATACTGAAAGAATGTTCAGAGTAAATGAGAAGAAAAAGACCAACAAGAACGAAGACACAGCTGCCAAACTTCAAATGGCACAGTTGATGGTGTTTAAAATTCAAGCCAAGGGTCGTGACGGTGGCAGAAGACAAGGCTACTGGACAAGGCAGAGGTGGAGCCAACAGAAAGACTGGCCGTGAATGCTTCATCTGTGGACATTCTACTTGAGACTGCTGCCAAAAGCAGACTGAAAGAGACTGGGGTTGGAGGACAAGTCGAGATCAGTGATTAAAAGGTGTGATTTGACTCCAGCTCTGAAAAATGAGCAGGAGAGCACTGGTAACAATATAAGCTAGTGATAATACTGTCCAAGAACAGTACATTGTTCCTTTATCAGTCCAAGACAAGGATGGAAAGAGAATCAAATACTCTTTTCTCCTGTCATCATATTGTCCAGTAAACCTAAATGAGAGGAGATCTGGTGTGTAGTTTGGGCATAGTGGTAAATCTGCACAGATAAGGGAGTGACAGGTAGCAATTTCACAGGAAATGACCCTAGAGCAGTGAGAACAGAGATAATGAAGCAAGCACACACACACATATGCAGAAACAGGAAGCACAATACATGAAGCAGACAAACTTACTCTGCACTACACACATTTATGACTCAGCACCACACATCTCTCTAGAAGGAAAAAAAGAGCAAAACAAAGCAGTGGAAAGACCTAGGACCGTGGGTGAGGTGTAGTACTGAAACACAGTAGTGGGAAAACATAGACGGGATTTTGATGTATTACAACCAACATCTTAAATTGCACAGAACAGGTAAGATTTATAAGTAAAAGAGAAGTAAACCTGCAACTAGAAAGTATGGAAGCAAGAGAAACACAGTTATGTTGCAACTAACAATTGATTCTCTGGAGTTAACAGATTTGTACAAAGACCTGCAGGCGGTGAACGCAGCAGTACATGCGTGTGCACCTTATGTTCCAAATCCACACACTATCTTATCCAGGCTCCATCAGATAGTAAGTGGTTTCCTGTTGTTGAGCGACTAGAATGGATTAGCACAGAGGTATTGTGAAAGTCCGGCAATATTTTCTGCAGCATTAAAAGAAAACCTGGAGGGGTTAACCTTACCGGGGGGGGAGCGCTCTCTTGCAATATGTGGATGATTTGATTATTTGTTCATCAACAAAAGAGGCCTGTGAGAATGATACAAAAAAATTTAGTTTAAGCAAATTACAATGTGTACAGCAACTAGTGACCTTCTTGGGGCACGTGATCACAAGTGAAGGTAAGTCCTTATCCCCAAAACATGAAATGAAATATTCCAAAACCCCACATAAAGAAACAAGTAATGTCATTTCTGGGAATGATGTCGTACTGTAGACAGAGGATCCATGGTGGGAAAATCTTCTGAGGGTGACCGAATGCTCTGTGACGGATGTGGCTGTATGTACAAATATGATCGCTGGACTTCATTGAACATCTCTCTCAGCCTAGCAAGCCTCAGGATCCATTTGCAAATGTTGTTCTGATTATTGCAATTAAAACTCCGAAAGGCAACTCGTGCTCTCTGAATTCATCTTTACTAAGTGAAATAATTTCCATGACAACTGCGAATGTTAAAATAACATTTCATGTAAAATTAATAAATGCTCTGTGAGGGTCATGTTATCTTTTCCAAAGACTGTCATGCGAGGCAGGTTTTAGAAGTTGTTTTGTAATGTGTGATGGTGAAATGTTTACAATGTAAACAGTCCTGCTCAGGTTCAGAAATTAAAATCCTAGCATTAGCGCTTCTGCACAAAGCTGGTTTTCCCTGACGAATCGGCAGGCTTCCTCTCACTCTGGAGGAACTTTTATTTTTATCCTCTTCTTTGCTGTTTTTTGGGCGTTATTGATGGCTGAGGTGTAAGGACAGCTACATAAGTGACACAGAGAGAATAAACCCACTCTGCACTGTCAGCACGGTTGAACACTTGTCTGACAATTCTAACCTTTCACCAAATTTTACAAAGTCTTAAAGGTATAACTTTTCAACTCCTCTACCAAGGTTTAATAAAATTGTACAATTCAGGACATTTTCATCATGTAATAAACATTTTAGTGATGTTAGTATCCAGTACAGCAAACTCATCTAAAATAAGAATATTATAATATTGTTAAAATCTGCATGTATATGTTGATTTAATTCCAGGTAAATGTGATCCTTATTCATGGAATGGCTGTAAAATATCTCAAGATGCAAGAAGACACAGGTTCCTCTACTCAGATGTCAGTATACAGTGGGCTGTTGCAGATGAAAACTAACATTAAAACAGTTAAAATCAATGAATATATGCATTGTGGCACAACTGTGATACACTGCTGCAGTGAACCAACATTGTTAGCACCACAGACAGCCCTCTCTGCCACAGCTGGATCCAGGAGGAAAGCTTAAAGACTACCCAAATTATCAGTTCGGCACCAGGCACATCAGGTGTGCTGCATTATGCTAACAGCTCCTGACCCAGTTGTGAGCACTGACTGAGTGGCTGAGCCTGTTGGGACTCAGCAGACATCACTGCTGTGGCTGCTTCAGCTAGCTGCTCACACATACAATGTATTGCAAATATAGAGTGGTTCTTAGGGCTTGAGGTGGAAAACTGGAAATGATTTTTGGCTTTGATTTCATGTAGTCTATCGAAATCCAACACATTGCACAGTTATTGTCCAATGATTTATTGCCCAAATGTTTTGGCTATCTTGGAAAAGGATATGCAGAGAAAACAATTAGAGAACTCAAAGCATAGCAGCATGTAAAAGTACTATATGATGTAGAGAAATAAAAAAGATTTATGAATGAAGCATTTGAGAAGATATGAGCAATTTGTTTAAAACTCAAACTGGTCTGTGTGTATTCTCAAAGTCAATAGAGTGTTTTCATGTAGAACATAACTATGTTCACTTTTGGAGACCAGACTGACCAGAGGAAAATTGATATTATATGTGAAACAGCTTTTTAGGCTTCACTAATTTCCAATACGGGGACTGAGTGTGTGTGTGTGTCTAAGAGAGAGTGAGAGGAATTTAGTGTTTGTGTGCTATGAACATATTGATCCTAATACAGCACAAACTTCTGTCATATTGACCTAAAATAGCATTTTTCTCAGTAGTAGTAATGCAGTAATTCAACTAAAAAAGTGTTGGGATTTACTTTATTTATTTATTTATTTTATTAACCCTTTGTTTGACCGGGTAAGTCCTGTTGAGCTCTGGCCAAGATAGCAGCAATAAACAAACAACATACAAAAAAACAATTTTAAAAAAGCACATAAAACAAAACATACAATAGCAGCTCACAGAGTCACATGCCTTAAAAACCGACAGGATTGAATATGCCTCTAAACCCTTCACTACACTTTTAAATGCCCTAAACAGGATCATAAACATGATTTGTGGTGAAGTTTTACTTTGCATTACTCTGCATTTTTGCAGAGTAAATCATTAAAATATCTGTCAAGTGTTATGACTGAGCAAATTTTCCACCCTATTCTTCTACATGACACTGAGATCCTCAAAACCCAAACACTACATTTCTAATATTTTGCTGAGAAAATAATTGACATTTTTATAACTGTTCATTTGGCCATCACTGACGATTTATTTCAGCAGCTGCATTTCAGACAGACATATCTGCCAATCAGATACCAGCTCCACTGACAGCACAAAATTGTAAATTATGATTCTGAGAGGAGAAAATGATAGTCTGCAGTTGACTCACACACTGGCTGGATGTATATCTGACACTGAGTGATAAACTTTTTTTTCAGAATGGATTGTAAGATGACTCATTTTTATGGACATGATCTCTTCCAGATCAGTTTCTTTGTGGAGGTTAGAAGTTTAGTCGACATCGTGCTCCCCTGAAATATTGACTTATCTTCTATTGGCAGACCTGTGGGATGGAGCTATCACAGAGAAGAGGAGGAGGTTATCTCAGCTCCACCACCCCCCCATCTTAAACACCATGACTGATGACACTTGGCAGGATTTCTCTTTCTGATGACTCAGTTTGTGGTGTGCGTATTCCTTGTGCTTTCATGCAAATATCAATCTCTATAGTAGATTTTCACAATGATGTGATGTGACAGGTATTTTGATGTCTCCTGCAGCGCTTGTATACACAGTATACATGTGCGTTTGTATATCTGGGTACATTAGAGAATAAAAAGATCTGAGGTGAGCAGAAGAAAAGCCCAATGTGGAATAAATAAATATTTAATAATAACCAAGCGCTATACGAAGTAGGTGGATATACCTGACTGGTAATGCTGAAGTGGAATCGGTCCACACAGGCCTATATACATAGTATAGCACTAAACACCTACTGTGACTGTGGAGATATTGCGTGCTAAATTTAAAATTCAAAATCGTCACAGTAGCATAAAAGATCAGAATTGTTCATCTTTTCCATTCAATACAACAGCTGAGACAAAACCTGCAGTCTTCCATATGCACTGTGGGGAAACTGGAACAAAAATTACATTTCCAGTAACAGCTCGAAATGAAAGAATTGGAGATTTTTATGTGCCGCAAGTTTCTGCTGTAAAATAGGTTGATGGGGTAGATGTTAAACTTGTAAAAAAAATAGGTATTACCTGTTGTCATGCAATAACTTACATATTCATGGAACATTTAAAGCCCACCTGAGGTGTTCAAGTGTTAATATATGACCATTACAATGCAAAGTGAAATTACAGATCCCCTAAAAGCTGTGTGGTAAAAGCCCCGAAATCCAATCTGTTCCAGCTGACTGACTCAGGGAACAGTAGAAACCACAGGATTACCTGTCAACCAATTTACAGACACACTGACTGATGGTCTCCATATGTCTGTGCATGTTCACGCACATGCATATATTTGGGTGTGAGTGTGCAGTCATGCATGTTTGTGTGTCTTTCTGTCCACCTGCCAGTTTGCCAGTGAGCCAGAGAGATTGCAAAAAGATGAGAAAATGAAACTGTGAGGAATAACTGGTTTGTCATGAGTAGCACCACCTGCCTCTTAAAAGCATAGAAACATTAATTATTCAACAGGTGCAATAGCTCATTGCAGGTTACAAACCTGGATGTCAGGTTATATCTCTTCTTTACAACATCCTGCCTCTGTGTTTTCCAATGTCACACTGCACTTGTGAGCTACTAAACCTCCAGCGCTGAGATCTGACAAAACAAGATCGTTTTACCTATTATCTGTTCAGGGCTTTTTCTTTTTTATAACCTGAATCACACCTTATGTGATGGATGCTGTCCACTCATACTGCTTGTAGCCACGTAACACAAGGACTGGGTGTTGGATTTACACTGAAAGATGACCTAAAAACTATCAGTCGAGTGTCATGGGTTAATTTGAGAGTGACAGCCAGGGGTGCCACATAGGGGGGGAAAGTCAGGATAATTCCAAGGGCCTGTGACTGACAGGGACCCTAAAAAAATCATTTTTTTTGAGTATTAAAGTATTAACCTCTCATCATTAATATAATATTTTATTTAAAGTGTACTAGTAAAACTAATGGTTACTTTTTACTTTCTTGTTTTTGGCAAAAAAGTAGACATCCAGAGAGCCTCTGTATTGCCCAACCCCCCACCCCTCTATTTACATGAAATGGTAAGGTCATGCCCCCAAACCAGAAGCAAACGGTACACAATTTTTTTTTTCCTAGAATGGCAAGGTCATGACCCACCCTACTGTATAGAGAAGGGTGGGTCATGACTTCGCCATTCTAGGAAAAAAAAATTGGAGAACAGTACTTGCTAGCAGTGAATAGGGAATGTGAAGTTGACGTCACTCCGTGTTGAATTTTGGGTATGTGCCATGTTGTGAGGATCTCACTGCCTTTCTGTTGGTGAGTTGGAGCTATGAGTTACTTTTAACAACATTCCTGCATCAATCAAAACGTATTCGGCAGCCTATACATGTTTACTCTCCTTAATTTGACCACTGCAGCCAAACACGCTTCAAACCGCGCAACTTCTACTTTGAAGGCTAGCTGTGTCTGTTTCCAGCTCTCGACTTTCTGTTTCAATTTTCATTTTACAAGTTGGATGATGGAACCAACTGATGCTTTGGCACGGTGAATTGCATTGCACATCTTAGAGGAATAAAATCAGGAAATACCCTCACAAATGAGATTTTTCATCATACGACGTGAACAACTGCAGATGAATTATACTACATGCACGGATGCTGTGTCAAGTCTGAGATGAAAAGTTATTTTCACCAAGACTTGTATTAAAGCTTTATAACTTTTTAAGGCCACTGGATACAATAAGCTATGGATCGTTGCATACCATACGGCTTTCATAGATAGAATTTCAAATAACTGTGTCCGAAGCTTATACAGTCCCATGGTCAGTGAGGCAATAAAACAAATATTTCTTTATAACTGAAGAACTTTGTGCATGCTCAAAGTAATTGAATTCTAACACATCTTTGAAACTACAATGATTACTGCAACTTCTTACTCAAAAGTCACACTGTCGCTCACATTTTTTCAAAATTCACTCATTGTCAAATAACTGTCACTGTCTCTTCCTCGTGGATTTCTTCAAGGATAAGAAGCTGGTGGAGAATGAAGTCATATTTCGTACTCACCCACAAAGCATGACTATAAAGTGCCCAAAAAGAGATTGATTTTGATTTGTACTGTATTTGAATAAACCAAAAAACTTTTGCTTCCTACAAAGTCTCATCTTGCTAGAGGCACAAAAATTGTCTCAAAAATATCTGTCCCTGTTTCAGCCTGGCAGCTCCTCCACCCCAAGGCTCCCTGAAGCACTCTATCTCTCAGGAAACATCAGACTTCACAGGTAAAGGTAAATGTCACTGACAAATGCACATGTATTACAGATTTCATCTAGAATTTTAATGTTGAATTTAAATTGTCTTTGTATTTTTTGGTGCTGTCACTGTAGATGCGTGCCTTTTAAATCAAAACAGCTAAAGAGAAAAGCAAAGATGGCATCCAACAAAAAATTTAAGATGGACATCACTTTTGAACAGAGATGTGTGGAGTACATCGACTTGACAGACAGGATAAATATTTAAATTGTCTCCCTTCTTTCCTTATTTATTCATTTTGTCTATTTAATTGGCCTCCAGTCCTTTTGCTTGTTACAGTTGATGAACCACAGATGAATCGCAGCCTGTCAAGTTTTGTTTTTTTTTTCCACAGAAGAGCCTGTGGAGGTAAGTTTATTATTTTCTCTCATCTCAGAATTTATTTTCTTCCACTCACGAGGCTATGGTTTCTTCCATTGCTTGTGTATTGGCATGTTTTCAACGTCATTTGGAGGGCAGATACTGTAGGTCTGTGATTTCCACCACCAGATAACTGTTGTTTTGTAGCAATAACTAAACAAACTTAGAGATTTACTTAAAAAACTTAAAGATGTGAGACAGAAATGATGTCTTGGAGAATTTTTCAGCATTGGCAGAGGTGTCCTCTGGGTGTGTTTGTGTATTTGTATGTAGGGGTACACAGATTAAAATCACCTTCTCACTACAAAGGAAAAGCATCCCTTCAACATTATTCAGGTGGCAGGTTGTATCAGGTTTGTTTGTATTGGGCCTCTTTCACACAAAAAATGATATTCATGAAATCTCTAATTGCCTCTTAGTTAATTTTATGCACTCATACACACACACACAGGCGTACAAGCAGTCGGCCAGCCCTCTGAAGTGGAGATGATGTGTGAATCTGGGGCATGCAGTGACTGATGTTCAGCACTGATGGGCATTGGCACTGCCTCTCCACCAAACCCATGAGGCACCCAGCTGAGGAGAGGGGCTACAGCTGGCCTGGATAAGATTCACCATCAAGAACGACCAGAAACCTGGCTTCAAGGGGAATGGGAACACACAAGCCACCCAGGGACGCTTTGAGGATGCTGATGCTGCTGTTGTACACTAATATGTGAAATATTTTGTGAAAAATGAAAGTGCTTTCTGTAGACTGGGCAAGGACATAGTGAAGGGAAACCCAGCAAGATTAAGTGTGAGTGTAAGGTAGAAAGAAACTTCGATGAACGCTCAACTTCAATTTGATTTGTTCTGGACCAAATGGTTCAGCAAAGATTATCTGGTTAGTGCACGGAGGTTTACAGATTTAAAATGTAGCCTGTCCTGTATACTTGCAGGCTGATCTGAGCCAATCTGATATAAATTTAACATTTGAATTCAAGTCCTGTGATGTGTAGCGATCACAGATTTATGCCAAGAATGGAAAAAAGCCAATGAGAGATGGGTTCACAGTGAGGTGAATCTGGCTGTTTTGTTTGACTAAAGACTGTTGTACTATGCAAAGGATTGGAGAAGGGTAATGTGACAGAACACGACTGGATTTACTCAGTTATCATTGTGTAATCATGAAGTGAGGAAAGATTTACCCCTGATTGAAAATGTGTTGTTAAATGTGTGTGATGCAAGTCAGTTTTTAAAATCCTGACTGAGTTTGAAGGTCTAGTGTGGTAATAATAAGGCAGTCCATGCAGCAATTTTGGATGGCACTGTTGTCCACGTTTAGCCCTACAACAGAACCGTCTACAGCCCTCTGTACTGTCTGTATCCCCAGTATTAATGACACCCTGCTCGAACTTCAGTACAAACAGTAATAAGCAGCTGCCAGCATACGTTGAATGGTCTGTTGCAAGTCTTCTCTGGTCTCCCCCTGAATGGTGATAGATTAAGATAATGGGTCAATTCAAGAAGTCCTTCAAATTGGATACCTTCTTTTCAGACTCCACATCTTGTCTGGCTGCTTCTAAGAGATCATGAACAGGGAATAGCCCAGAGCATACAAGGTTTCAAGGCAGCAGATTTAGTTCCTCCCTGGCTGAAAGCACTTACACCAGTGAAATTATCGTCTTTGCTGTTTGGATGGTTTAAATATGTATACTTCTGGGTCACAGTTTGTAATTTTCAGGTGTGAAATGAGTGGACAAATGGGAAAGTGCTGGAATAGAGCTTGCAGACCATGTTCACTGTGTTTTCCTTGAAAGGTTACAAAGTTTCTTTCCATCCATTGGACTGACTTCACTCTCTCTCTCTCTCCCTGGGGGGAATGAAACATGTTGCCGTTGATTCACAAAGTTAGAGGACTTCAGCCACAGCAGGTCAAAATAAAAAAAAATTCTTAACAAGCTATGCCTCCCACACAGTAAGGTCAATTGCATGGAATCTCATGCTCATAACAAGCTATACTTTCTCAATGTATTTGCCTCCAAGACCAGCGATGTACACAAGACTGCGTTTTTCATCTTATAAAAGAGTTTTTCCAGCTTTTTTAGTTAGTTCATGGAGAAAATTGTTATTGTTCCTGATTAATTGTATATTAATCGTAGAGGACAGCATTGTTGCCTTGGTTACTCAGTGGTAATGAGATGCAGTTCCACTCCATCAGTTTTCTTGTTGCTCTGCTATAATGGTATTTCTTGCGCTAGTGTTCAAAAAGAAGACCATTTACACTTTGCGTAACCTTTAAGAAGGTTACTGCAGAGTAATAAGCTATAAGACATCAAACATGCTCTGAATGAATTCCTCTTAATTTGCTCGCCCCAGTCCGTTTCCTATAATGGAAAGGGCTTTGTTAGCTGTAGCAGGCTGTTTGCTTAGCAAAAGGAAGGATGCGCACAGGAAGCGATAGGTTTGTTTATCCACTCATTTCCATTTAAGTCTGCATGCCTCTCATCCATCTGAGGGGCTCTGTGAAGAACGTGTGAAAAATGATGCCTTCAGGCTGGTCAGTGGGGTGCTGGCTGCTGAGAGCACCTATGTTCATTATCATACAAAGCAGAAAACATATTGGCTCTAGACCCACTTTTTTTTTTTTTTACTGCTTACTGTATGAGGCTTCATTAAATATGCATGAGTCATAACATTGATTTACAGATGATCACCTGTCTATGAATCTTTAATGCTTTTTACCATGTCATCTGGCAACTGATAGACCTCTTCTGCTAATCAGTATGAAAAACGTCTCACTTTTTTCAGCACCCTCACTGTTTGTAGCATCTCCTACAAAAATGTGTCCTCAAAGGTACCTGTTTAAGAATGTACCAGATGTTTTCATAGGCTCAGATGTCAAATTACGGTTTGCCTTGTCTCATTTTGTTTGTCTTACTTTGAAATGATGAATGGGTATTGCATTTGCATTTATTTTAAGATTAAATATCCACTAAAGGAGCTCCAACTCCCAAGTTTCATTATCCCTAATTGAAGCCAATTACATTCCAGGCTGTATGGGCGCATGGATATAAAAACATCTTTGAGGCATCCAAGCACCAATAAACAGGGTGGCCTATAGCAAACTCTGCTAATATAGTTTTGCAACAATCAAAATGCAGCTACTCACATTTTCCTGCAGCACAAATGAGTTTAACAGTGGTAAAAAAAAATAACTGAAAGGAATCTGCCTAATTAATGCACTTTGGGTAAGAGGAACCAGAAAAGGCAATATTTTATTGATGCGTGTCTTTAAATACAACTACATAGCACCCTAAAACTTCAAGGTCAATAAAATGAGTTAGGAAATGTATAAAACCTCGGTCTCCCTAGCTGCCACCTTTCCATCCTGCAGTATTAAGTCCCTGATCTAGCTGCCAGTACAGAACCTGCCCAAGTTCACAGCTAAATTCAGCACAGACTCCTCAGCAATATTTCTTGTGAGTTCACACTCATCAGTGTGTATTGCTAATCTTCTTATTCCACTGCCAGTCGGATTACCTGGCTGCTGATATGTTGAATAAACCTCCATGTGTTTTCCCTCTCCTTCTTCCTTTGAGCTCTCTCATCTCGTGAGTGTGTCCAGGCAGAAGATACAGCTAGTAATCATTTAGTTGCAGCACAGCAAAATTGCACCATATCCAGGGATTCCATCTTATATTCGCCATGAATATTATCTGAAAGCATTCTCAGGCATGTGCTGCTTTTTCTCTTGTCTGCTGGAGAAGCTTAGTTTGTTTAACTATTGAGTGAAACATTGCTGCAAAGACTGATAATGCATACGAATTATACACATTCAGCAGGGTTGGATAATTTCCTACATCATACAGTGCTGTAATTGTTCTTTAAATTAAGCATGCATGCATAATTTGGAATAGGATATTTCTGGCGACTGTAACCTTGTAGTGTTAATTACTGGAAAGCCTTCTAGAGTGTTGTGCTAGAAATGCTCTGCTGCTTTGTCTTTTTGTCTGCTTGGTGAGCAACAGTTGCCAGTAGCTGATTGGAGGACAGTGGTCTCACAGTGTGTTGTATACTGTGACATCCAGGCAAGGACATAATTAGCCTTTCCTCAGTATAGCCTCAGTCAGTGACCCTGGGCTGTGTTTTTATTTCTGCCCGTCTTTCATTTTGTGCCCCTTTGTCTCTCACAGAAACACACACACACACACACAGGGAAGTGCTTGCATCTACTTACACACACGCACATAAACATGCTGGCCTTGCTCTTTCATCTCCCTCCGCATATACTATCAGCCCCCAAAACACAGAGATTTGGCATTCAAGTCAGCAACAGCTAAACAAAATGTTTTTTCGTTAATTTTCTCTGTTCTGCTCTAGTTGGTGCAATGGCTAAATTGCTGCTCATTAAAAGAGACGTGGCCACATAGTGTCCCAGGTCCATCCTGCTCCTCTGCGTATGGGAAACAATTCCACTATTAAGAGGAGAAGCATTAAGAGTGGCCATTAGTGAGTGTACAGTGGAGACACATAAAAAGCAAAATAGCACTGCACATTCTGGCAGAGAGAGACAGAGAGTTTCAGGATTGCATTATTATCTCTAGCATCTGGATAATGGCATTACCATTTGCTTTCCACCGTGGGACGCCAGCTGTATTGCAAACACAAAGTCCTGGCAGAAGCTCTCAAACATAAGGACTTCAACATGTGTGATGTCAGAAAAATATGACTTTGTTTTTAGCAGCAATTGGAGCAACACTCCAACTTAATGACACAAAATGTCATCAAATTTGAGGAGCTACTCCCATTGGATACCCAATATGGCAATTTTTTAATCATTATAACCCATGACATCCACATATTAGGCTACTGTTATGTAATGCTCTGACTGCATGACAAAAGAAAGATTCTAGGTAAGACACTGGCTACTGAAAAACTCTGGTGTAGCATTTTCCCACTAAATATTTAGCTTTTTCTCCGTATAATCAGTTAATAACGTGCAGTCTTTTTTGCCAGCCGTAGCGAGGGGAGATCCATGTCTTGTGTGAACTTTAATGACACCTCTCCCACCCACCGAGCAGCAAAAAGGTCAGTGCTGCTTCTGCCATCAACACCAGTTTAACGTGCAACTAAGCCGAGGTCACTGTGGAACCATGCTGCTGCGAAATTCTTTTTTCCTGCTGCAACCTGGTTCTTAATAAGTTCCTAAGTTTACTTTAATAAGCTTTCTGCTGAGATGAAAGACAAAGACATGTTTGCTGATGTATAAAGTACAGGCAGCGTGGGGAAAAAAATTCTGTTTTCTTTTCTCTGGCTTAAAAGATTATCATCAGTCCTGGTGAGCATGCACATTTAAACAGCACTGCTTCATGTTTGTCCGTCTCAATGTTCAGTTTATTCATCTCACCGTGACAGCTATTTAAAATTGCAAACTTTCCTGAATGGCAGCGGCCGTGCAATAAATTATTCATATAGCAATGCTATTTTGCCATATTTTAGGGCACCATAATGGGTACTAACAGTAGGAGTCAGAGGAAAAATAAGGCTTGTTTGTGTTAATTTCTACTGACAATCTCAGCCCACACACTGTCTTAATGTGTTCTCATACAATCACCATCTTTTGGAAAATTACACAAACTTGGTACACACAACACAAATTCATAAGGGACAAACAATCAAATCAAATCGTTCTTATATGTTCATATTTCATTGGAAGTCTACACAGTTTTCTTTAAAGGAAGCTTTATTTATTCCAGTGATATTTTTTTCATATATAAGTTCCGACTGAGCTCGCAGTGTTGACCTCTTGGGGTGTACACAAGACCAAATTTGAATGTGCTTCAGCACCAATATACAGTAAACTGCATAGAGAGTACATCAGCAGCAACACAGTTGAGTTGGGTCATCATGTTTTATTCAACATCACGCTGAAAAGAAAGACGTTGGAATAAAAACATTTTTATCAGGGGATGGAGGGAGTGAAAGGGAAGAGGAGGAGTCAGCAGAAATTCACCTCTTTTTGACAGCACAAAGTTCAAGGTCAGTGTCCTCAAGCTGTACTCCTCTGTTGTCCAATATCATTCTTTAGGGATATACAATGTGTGTTGAATTGCCAGTCCTTTCCTTCTCTACAGGACTGTTGCTCTTTGCCCTAGCTCACTTATTTTGCTTCAACCTCTTGTACATCAGTTTCTCCTCTGACATTTTGAACATTTTCCAGGTCTTAACAAATGTGAGACCACTTAGCTGCCTAGAGGCACTGATTTATAAAAGACTGTATGCATTATCCACATGTAGATTCATTGCACCATCATACAATCCCCCTGTTGACTATACAATGAAATACCACTTACAGTAAACATATAACCTATAGGTATAATTTTGCATCAATATGTCCTGCCTAATTCCTACCTGATTGCAAAGTCAGATGATGAATAGCTGCAGGGCGCAAATTGCTCCT
The DNA here is from genome assembly GCF_910596095.1 of Thunnus maccoyii. Taxonomy (NCBI): domain Eukaryota; kingdom Metazoa; phylum Chordata; class Actinopteri; order Scombriformes; family Scombridae; genus Thunnus; species Thunnus maccoyii. Next base: position 23,210,625 of record NC_056546.1, on the reverse strand, counting down.
GAATGGCTGTAACTGACATAAGCTGTAATCAAAGTGTTTGCAAGGCTAAATATATTCATCACCCGTTCAGAGAATAACACACAATCTCATTTCCTTCACTTCTAATGAAAACGCAGCTTTGTTAAGTAGAAAAGATGGAATTCAGTGGTATAATACTGTCTGGTTGCCTGCAACACATTTGGGGATTAACACCACTCCTAAAGTTTGGACAAGAATGTATGTTCATACTTGAGACAGTTTTGAGGTTTAAGGTTTGAGGTTGATGTTTAAGCCGAGATCTCCTGCACTACTAAGTTTCTCTCCCCCCTCAGTGCTCCCTGTCTGTGTGGGTCAAGTCTTGGTCCTGTGCCCAGTAGGGACGTGATCAAACTTCGCCTTTGTCTTTTCCACTCTGTTGCACTTTATCTCGCTAACCTCCTCTCTCCTGCCACCCTGGTGTCTCCCTCCCCTCACCTCCCTCCCCATCACCGCCTCGGGATCACTGCAGTGGAACCTGCTCTCATCTCAGTAGTGAGGATGATTGATTACCCATCAGCACCCAGACTCATCTACCCCCTACCATCATCCCTACACTGTCGCTGCTCATTTTTAAAGGCTAGTGTTGGTCTGAGCAGGTCACCAGAGCCAAAAACAAGGGCATGACAGACTTTGATTTCATCCCAGTGTTGTAAAAATCCTCTTATCTTGGTCGTTACTCTAACCAATTACAAGTGTTGGCTCCTCAAGAGTTGAATGCCCTTCCCACTCCAGTTAGAGGATTAAAGTCAGTTCTCATCTTCCATAACAGGCAGTCAAGTCATCTTTTAGTCATGACAGTACCACATAGTCTTTTGTCATTGAAATTTCACCTTTGTAGTGACTCTTAAGAACTCTCTTCAAAAATTCCTCCCTGTTAAATCAAGTATTCTGTTGCTTTTCTTAAAGTAGCTCTTACTTAATTTACTTTTTATGTCTTTTAAACAGTAAAAATATCAGTAGTAAACAAAATTTAGAACAGATTTCCTTTTTCTGCAAGATATCAAGACAAAATAACAACAAACAACGTGCCCGATAAGCAGAACCACCAGAACCAGAACCAGAAAAGTTAACACAGGTTTGACAACTGGTGAGATGGTCCCATTTTGTTTTATGAATGAGAAAATGGCTGATTTGAATGTGAATGTAAAATTTGATGGCTAAATGGAGGATCAAGGCATTATTCTGTGATAATACCCTATCACAGGATGCAGCAAGGCTAAGGGCTACTCCTGCCGACGACCCTGGCCTGGCTTCACCTTGTCCACCCTCCAGGGAGTCTGTGGTTAAGAGTCGCAGAAAGTTCTCTCTTCCCCTCTATGACCCGTTCAGTATCGGCAGTGACGACATCCCACTCACTAACTTCTCTCCTCTGGCTAAGCTTCCCCCAGAGCGTGTCATCTCCCCTATTCCACCTCCTGCTCACAGAGCAGACCACGTCCGGCCTGCCACCAGAAAGCACCCCACGCTGTCCCCTTCATCAGGCCCCCCGAGTGCAAACGTCCCCATTTGTCACCCCTGCAATTGGAACCTGACAACCTGTTCCCCTCGGTGTCAGCTCCAGTGTCTTCTTCTCCTTCACCACAGCCGTCTGTTACTATGTCAGTGCCTCCCCCCATGCAAGCATCAGACCAGGTAATCAATCACTTAGATCACCTGCACTCAGCCCGCTCGATAACAATCGGCCATAAACTGAGATCAACACTTCCAGTTTACAAAGGCAACCCTGAATGAAGAGCTCTGAATGTCTTTTTTGTCTGCATCTGTGGATGCAAAATTTTACTACTGCCACTGGACTTCGTTTTATTCATTCATAGTCATTTTGATTCCTTGTGGACCAAGCAGGATCTGTTTAAATATGATGGGTTGCATTCCAACAGGAAAGGAACAAGACATTTGATTTGTAATTTTATTAACTTTATTGCTTTTAGCCTTAATTGATGATTTCCCCAGCAAGGCCCTGCTGAGCATCCTGCTCTGTACTTCATAACAATGTCCCAGACAATGCAGATCCTGCTGTTACTGGTTTTGTTTCCATCAGTAATTCTCTCATTCCTGGTAGGATCACTGAAAGGCGGCATGCAATACCAAAGTCTTACAGTCCACACAGAAATAATCTCATCACAGTTAAAACCACTTCTTCAATCCCTGCTGTTGAATCAACTCATTTCTGTTTACTCATTGTAAGATCCCTTGCAAATCTTTTTTTTTATCTGCCAGGATTTTAACATGACCAACAATATTGACATTTTTTATCATCACAGCGTCCTGGATTAGTCCTGATGAATGTGTCCCTCTCATTGAGATATCCCCCCCAGAATATTTATTTTTCCACCAGCCAAGAATGACAGGCCGAGGGGGTTGGCCTTGCAGTAATACATAGAAATGATTTAGTTGTTCTCCAGTCTCACTTGGCTGTTTCTCCACCTTTGAGAGTCTTATCTTTATTTTAAAGAATAAATAACTCATTTTATGTTTTTTAATCTACAGACCCCCTAAACTTACTTTTGGTTTTATTCAGGAATTTTCAGACCCTTTATCAGTGATCCAGTATATGAAGCACCCCAGCCATGACAAATGTCACACACTCAACCTTATGCTCTCCCATTGTTTCTGTGTAGATGATGTGGACTTCGTTGATTTTGCCATCTCTGATCACAACACAGTGCTCTTCCAGGTTCCGCTTCTCTCTCCTGACCCCAAACCCACCACACTGATTTTCTCTCACCCCCTAAATTCACTCTCTGTTCCTCGCCTCTGTCAAGCTTTTACTGCCTCAAACACATTTTTTAATACCAGTGAACCACATGGCCTCACTGTAGAGGAGCTTTCAGTGTTTTTAACAGCTCCTGCACAAATATTTTAGATAGCTTCAGTCAGAAATAAAATATGAAACCTTCCTCTCTGCAATGGTTGAATGAAGATTTAAGGATTTAAAGATACAATGGAAACAGGATAAACTCAGTGTCTCCATTGCTTCTCTAAAAGATCTAACATTCACTTATCACTGTACAATCAAAGAAGCAAGGAACACATATTTTTCTGAACTGGTCGCTAAACATGATCATAATCCCAGAATCCTTTTTAAAACTGTAAATTCTGTGATTGGTCAGTTCCTTAGCCAGCTAATTGAATCTTCCTCAGAGAGATGTGCAGAATTTCTCTGTGACTTTTGTAACAAAGTAGTGGAGATTCAGCAGCGCCTCAACACTTAATTCAGAAAGCTCGATGTTGATTCCTCCCCAGCTTCAACATTAACTCACTTCAGTGAAATCTCTCTGTCAACCCTTGAATACACTGTTGCGCTTTCAAAATCTTCCACCTGCCCCTCAGACTGTATTCCCACTTGGTTTTCAGACCGTTGGTCCAGATATTTTAGACATTATTAACTGCTCTCTGTCTACTGGTATTTTTCCCTCCTATTTTGAGCATGCCACTGTACCCCCTCTTAAAGAAGCCTTCTTTAGATCCCTCTGTTTTAAGTAATTTTAGACCCATCTCCAAGCTGCCATTTTTATCAAAGATTTTAGAAAAAATTGTCTCCTCACAACTGATTTCTTTTATGAACAACAATCAAATTCTTGAAGATTTTCAATCTGAGACTGCTCTGGTCAAGGTCACCAATGACTTACTGCTTGCAGCTGACACTGGCGTGTACTCCATTTTAATTTTCCTTGACCTCAGCTCAGCCGTTGACACAGTGGACAATAATGTCTTAATCAGCCGTCTGAAGAACTCTGTTGGCATGAGTGATGTGGCTCTGGATTGGTTCATCTCGAACAGGTCCTTCTCTGTAATGTTTGGAGATGCCTCCACCTCTTGTGCTCCTTTCTTTTGTGGGGTCCCCCAAGGGTCTATTTTGGGTCCCCTCTTATTCTCTATATACATGCTACCCCTGGGGCAAATCATGCTTAGGCATAAGTAGTAAATCTCTTCTTAAGACTCACTTTTATCTTATGGCTTTTTCTTAACTGATGGTATTTGTTATAACTATTTAAATTATTGTATCTTCTTTATATCTTAAGTTTTGGATCTTATTTACTTGTATTATCTGTTTTCATTATAAAGCACTTTGTTTTTATTGTAAAGCACTTGTTTTTGAAAGGTGCTATATCAATAAAGTTATAATTATTTTTATTACAACACAATGGTGGGCAGAAGGAGGAGGCTTGACATTAATCTTGACGCTGTGTTGTAAAGCTTTACTACTGGTTCAGCGATTCACATGGTAAAAGCTGAATTAGAGGGGAAAAGGGAGATTGTAGAGAGTGAGATTGTGTGAAGACACATTTGCAGTATGTGCGAGACAGTTAAAGCAGATATGGTCTAATGACCTTGCAGTTTGTTCTTTCATTTACTTTTTTATTTGTGAATTCGTGAATACAGGCTTGATAGGTAGGTAAGACTCAAGATGAATACCAGGATATTCTTACAAACAATAATTATCTAAATGATGATTCTGGCAAGGCAAGGAGAGGCAAATTTCTTTATACACAATACAAGCTTTACAAGGCAGGCAGTGCTTTAAAAACATTTAAACTTTAAAAGAAACTGAAAAAAAACTTAAAAAATAAGAATTTAATTGCAGCCAGCCATGCAGAGTGTTAGATGTTTGACCCGCACTGTGCAGAATGACGTATATGAGTTTAACACTAGAAGGCTGTCTGCTGAAGGGGGAAATTTCTCTGTGCTCACCTTAAATCTGATTTTAACATGTTTTTTGGTGTCACCAAATAAGTCATCTGTGGTCCAGTGTGCAACTCTGGAGTGCACACCAAAGACTAGGTGCTGGTCATGGCAATGATATATTGAAGAGAAGATGACCACACACTACGCTAAGATGATTTTAAGTTATATTAAATGTCATTTTATATTATATGGCTGAAGAAGTATAGTATCATCAGTATCCGGGCTGATGGAACATTTGGGTCAAAATCATCTTCATTGACTGCCCATACTGCAGTATATTAGCAATGAAGCGCTTCTCCTCTAGATTTGACCTGAACAAAGGAACAGTACTGCTCTGACAGTGGAGAGCCCAAGACAAATGTGTCACATAAACAGCCTAATGTGAAGATTTACCATCATGTAAGGATTTTAAACTGACTAACTCATTTATTGCTTCTGTCTATTTCTAGTAGTTCCTCTTTGCACATACAAAACTTCCTCTCACTCACATACACATACACACACAAACCTGCAGACAATCACACATGCACCCTGGCTTTGGTCAATTAATATTGAGCTGTCATGCATCCTTGCTTTTGGAAAGTAATCTGGCTTAATTGAAACTGGGGTAATTAGCACATAACTCGTCCCTAGTCCAAGATGGAGTGCCTCTAATTCAAACCCATTCACACGCCGGTGAACATGTGGGTGTACACGTGCACATACAAAGATAGACATACAATTAAGAGCTGCACAAGTGAGTTCACTTGTAATTCTTTATGGTATAGGTTGGGTAAATTTACACTAGGAAAGGAGGAGAGTGGAGTGTAGAGAGTGCAGTGTCTTGCTGTGAGTCCCTGAGCTTACTGTGCATTCCTGCCATTTCTTCCTCCCTTAAAGGCATCAACCTTGAGCTTCTTTCACTCTCTGTCTGCTTCTCTTTGACTTTCTCCCTTCCTTGTCACTTTCACCCTCTCCGTTATATTCAATCTCGATTCAATTTCGCTTCAAATCGATATTCTTTATTATTATATAGCCAATGTGATCAATACTTCCAAAGTGTCCGAATGCAATGGGATGTCACTGAGATAAAGAAAACCATTATTTCTCTCTCTTCCTTTCTTTCTGCCTCTTTCTCGTCACTCTGCTTGTCTTTCTATTCCACCGTATTTGACCATGATTAAAGTGTATCCTTGGCAACAGGGTCTATAATGTTTCCATTACCAACAACTGTATGGTTGCTGGGGATGAACTTATTCACTTATTCTCTTTTAAGAGAAACTAACTCCACACAATGTCACTATCCACTGAGTTCAGACCACAGAGCCAAATAACACTGTCAAGAGGTCAGTGTTTATATGTGTGTGTGTGTGTGTGTGTGTGTGTGTGTGTGTGTGTGTGTATGTGTGTGTTATGCCCAAGGCTGTAAATTAATGCATCACAGCTGCACTCTCTGCTTTAGGGAACCAACTATGGATCACAGAAACATATGCTTGTGATTAATAAAAAATAATTTGCATGACTGTACAACATCGTGTTGTATAGGCTGCATCATCACGGTAAGCTGTTAAAATACTTTCAAAGCCGCTCTTGTGGCCTTTATACCAATCCCACGCTACTCTTCCTTAGTGTAACTAATAAGTAGGTTGTGAAGCCTCGTCTGCCCTGCATGGTGAATATAGTCTTACTGTTTTATTGAAACATCACACACCCAAGCTTTAATTCATTTTGTTTATACGCCTCTCAGAAGAGGCTTGTTTTTTTTTCTTTTTAACTGCATTTCATGTCTGACCATCTGCCACCTTGTTATTTATTAGACGTTAATAAAAGAGGTAGGCCATAGCAAGACTGGTAATAAATTATGCTGACAGCCACATCAGCATAAGCATTTGTGTTAATGAGGCATTGAGTGTTTCCAGGAGACCAAAAGCACCATTGATGGTTCTCTCAGGGTCAGGTTTATGTGACATGCTGTTGCACCTGGCACACTAGTGATTAACCCCATGACATTAAATGATGAATGAAAAATGAAGCTGACAAATATTTGTTCAAAGTAAATATAAGTGCAATATGTAGACGTCATTTGTCTGTTTTTCTCGAAACAGATAAAAAAAACAGCACTGTGGTCAGTGTATGTGAATTCATTTTCATCATTCAGCTTCTCATCTCTGTCTTTGCTGAGTGCTTAGTGGTTTATTGACTAACTCCGTCTGATGTTTAAATGGTTTGAGTAGGTAGACAGTGGTCCACAGAGGGCTTAATTATTATTATACATAGCTTAACTGAGCTCCATCCCACACATATCTCAACCCTAACGAAAGAAAATGTATGTACGAGCAAAAAAACATGAAGGCTTCTCAAATTTCTATCGTTCTTTATTCTTACTATACTTATTCACAAACACACATGTGAGCTATACGGTAGATAGAGATAAGTGACAAGTAAAGGAAATACCAACCATTTACCTCAGTAAGGTGTTGGGCCGCCAGAAGTGCCTCAGTGCATCTTGGGGATGAACACCATTCCTCCAAACATGTTCCCTCTTTTTGTGTTTTGATGATGGTGGTGGAGAGCACTGTCTAACACATCAGTCCAAAAATCTTCCATAGATGTTCAATTGGGTTGGTTTTTGGTGACAGGCAGTAACTTATTTGGTAAAAGTAGAGGAGGTTGCAGGAGGAGGCTAGCTTCCCGTAAAAAAGAGGTGAATACGCATTTGTGTAACTCAAAAGTTGTCTTATTTACATGTTGAGTCTTCTTAGCTGGCTTGCTAATGTTAGCCACTGATAAGGCCTTCTTCTCAGCAGACATTTTGACTTGTCTTAGCAAGAAAGGTAGAAGTGTTACTGATGATATGTCCTATTGAATAAAAAAAAAAAAACCCTATTTAGGAATCACTTGGTTTTGTTCAGAGCTGGATAGTATAAACCAGCAGCTTCACTGTAAGGACAGGATTAGTGGTGTGCTGCTCACAGTCACTGGGGCTAAGCTAGTTGTTGATGGTCAGTAAATACCTCTGAACAACAGACTGTCTGCTTTTTCTCATTTTCTCTTTCTCATTGTTTTAAATACACAAGTATAAACATAAATGTGTTAATGCACTATCACACAAAGCTTTCTCACTCTCAACTCCTACTTTGCACTCAGATGAAGCTCAGTCAGACGTTACTGTGCAAATACATGGCCTTCATTCGCACTCAACTGATGAGAATTACCTTGCTGTATGGGTCATTTTGGACTATGCTGTGATGGAAAATATCTATGCATGTGCAATGCAGGAGCATTATCCTCTCTTGATGATGTCCAACAACAATCATTACACATGTAAATTATCAGCTAATGCCAAGCCTGTTTCCCTCTGAGGGTAAAATGGATGTTGAGTATTCTTTGATGTTATTCCCTCCCCTTCTATATGTACACATGGTCACAGCCTTTCATAAGCCTTATTGTTTATGTCATTTATGTCCTCTCTGTCATTCCTGATTCCACTGTATTAATGATAAATAAAATGTGTCCGTAATGTATCATTTTCCCAGTGTGAAGAAATTATGCAGCTTGAGCATAAAATCATGACTCATTTTGCTGTTACAAGCCAGCAATTTAGAGTCATTTTCATACCAGCATAAGTAATAGAGAGAGTGCCAATTACACAGATGACAATGCTTTTACAATACGACTTATTCAGGCAGTCATTAATATTCATATGGCAGATGTTCAATTGCCTGGATGATAAAAATAAATCAGGGTTATCTTGTGGGGATCTCTCCTCTGAAAGTGTGACATCATAACTCATTGTGACATCCAGCGCTGTAACCATCAAGCGAGAATGTTTGAAATATGGGATAGAGCTGTTAACACATTCTGGAGGCATGATTCAAAGGGCTGGTCCATTTATGTGGATCTGACATGCTTCATGAGTACCAGACGGACTAATCTGGTGATGAGAACTTTGAAGGAAAATATATTTTTTCAACTATACCTCAAACTTTTCAAGTGAACTAAGACATGACAAAGTGAAATATTAATTTGCTATGGTTTTAGAGATATCAATGAGAATTGTACGGCCCTGTTGCCTCTGTTTTATCTTTCTCCTTCCCTATGCCCACTGTGCTAGCAGAGGGTCCCTAATTCTCGCACATGATGGAGCTGGATTTGTTGAGTGTCAGTTAAAGGTTTGGAGGACCGATAATGATGATTAGGGGAGCCATACTACAAGCTCCTTGTTTTTTTGGCTCTGAGAGCACATCCTATGATTCTTTTCCTACCTGTGTGATTCTTTCCTTGTGTTTTAACCCACCGTAATTTTGCCATGAATTTTTGTGTTCCCTGTTTTTAATTCCTGCATTTTTATTCTGAAATTGAGTAATATTCTGTAGGTATTTAGCAAGAAATTTGTTACCATCCAGTGAAATAAAATCTCCAAAACTAAGAACATCAGCCTTGTTTTCAACTTGATGTGTAACATATGTAGCCACTGGATTTGTTGGATTTTGAAATTGTTATAGCCACCAAGGACACTTGAGATTTCTCAGCCCTTAAAGTGAACCTATAATTTTGATGGACAGCCAGTGAGAATGAAAGATAGTTAGTGCTAAAACTTAGAAACAGTAACACAAGTAAAACCCATCAAGTCAGTAACTGACAGTGATGTCCATTATAATGTACAGTACAGCAATATCTATCCAAAGTTTGCCAATGCCATTGCTAATGCTAGTGCCACTAAAATTAGCCCGTTTAAGCTAGTGGTCATATCAGACCAAGTAAGCCTGTAGCAGTAAAACCCCTGAATGTACTGAAATAAACACTGTGCATTACTGCATTTGTAACAGCAAGAATAAGTTATTTCTTCTTCCAAACATTGCATGATTAATGAAAAAAGAGTGGAGCACACTGATTGATTTGCAGCCTTTAATAGTGCAAACAGACCAACATTTCGACACTACTGTGTCTTCATCAGACTTAAAGGAGGACAAAGGAAAAATGTAATCACAAAGTCAACCAAAGATAGGTGTGCATTTGTCAATGGATAGAAAGTGGAACAAGAATTCAGCCCTATTGGATAATAGATACAGGGGTGGGGATTGGGGAAGTCCAGGTGCCACACCCATACCTTAAAAACAAGACAGGAAAACAAGAATACACATATCTTTGACTTATTTGAAATCAAGCACAAAAGCACAAAAGTTCTGCAGCAAAGATATCATGAATTAGAGGAAGCATGACAAATTTAGCTCTTCATTGAGGGCAGAGGGTTCAGCTGTGTTGAGAGTATGAATCCAATATGCCTCTCTGAAAAGCAGTGAGTTAACTATACCACCACCTTCAGAGGCCTTTTTGTTTGTCCAATAAACACCAAAAAAACAACAACAAAAAAACAAATTGCATGATCTGCCTTTAAAGTCATTATTATTTAACTGAAACTAAAGCATGGGAATCCCCAAAATTGGCACAACCTTTTATACCTTTGCATTTTATTCCCCGTGTAAGGCACATCAAAATGCCAGAGGGAAAGTGTTTGTGTATATACATATACAATACATGCTGGATATCAATAAAACATACCAGCTTGCGCATAAGCACATCTAAAATACGAGTAACGGAAATAGAGGGGATACTTCACATGACTGATGGCCAGAAGTCAAGCGTACTCAAAGCACTTTAAACCCTAATTGGGTTTTTACGTGCCCCAAAGTGTGATTATCCCTAGACTCCATTTTCATTACAGAACCTTCATTACACTCTGCTGCCCAGGCCAATATAGCTACGGAAAATTTAAGGCTATAGGAAGAAAAACAAGCGAGTGAAATAAAGGACTGATTTATTACCTTTCACTCTGTCAAATAATGCCTGTCCTGTGAGGATAGCCTGGCTAAACACTACCTCTTCAGCACAAAGCAGGACAGAGCTAAGGTAAACCAGCAACTGGTGAAGAAAGCTGCACAGCTAGCAGACCCAGATATTTTTCTCCAGAGATCAAACCAGACTTGAAAGGAACATTGATTATTAGACATTCAGGTGGCCAGAGGAGACTATCCTCCCCAGAAAAAACAACAGCCTCAGTTGTTTCAGCAAATGCCCCAAAACAACTTGTTATTTTCACTCTTTGGTTTTTTGTACACATTAAATAAATGTGTTAATTGGTAACCTTTTGTGATGCTGGTACCTTAGGCAGATTTTGGACAGAGCCAAGACACCTGTTACCTCCTGCTTCCAGTCCTCATGCTTAATTAAGCTTATTCGCTGCTGGCTGTAACCTCATGTTTATACACACATGAAAGTGGTGCTGATATTTCTGTCTCTCGGTAAGAAAGATAATAATGGGTAATAAAGATAAATATGGTAACTATTCCTTTAACCAAGTAATTATTTTATCCCAAACCCACAATCTTTCCATAATCCTAATAGCAATTGTCATTTTTGTTCCTAAACCTAACCAAACATTACTTATGGAGGTGTCGGATATGAAAACAGTTTTGTTTTTGCGACAGTGATTTATAATGTTTTGAAAGGTGCTGACAACTGATGCCGTTCTTCCAAATTCGATGTGTCAGATCAGAACATGTGCTCTGGAGGACGAGTACAAACAATGTATTTGGAAGACTCGCTGGGCCAGAAACACAACTCTAATGGGATGCTCATATTGCTCTGTAGTCTTGCCTTAATGGCATGTCAGGTATTTCTGTAGGATTTTTTTTAGCAGTCTTTCTACCTTCTACTGGTCACAAATCATCCAGTGTAGCAGGAATTTAATGTAAAAGGAACTTTGCACACAACTGTGGAACTATGCAGCATGCAAATAAATGTATGTTTGATGTCAAGTTGTGATAGACTACTCACCATGTCAGAATAAATAGTTAAATGACTATAATCAACTGGAAATCAGACTCAGAGTCTTAATGAGGCAGTGAAAACACAGCTGCAAACTTGTGCCCAAGTGGGCTGCACTGATGAAGGCAGATGGATGTGATCTGTATAACGCTCTGCTATAGAAGCACATCAACAATTTCAAGAGATAGTTTGACAGTAGAAAATAGATAGTAAAAAGTAAAAAGTGACAGAAAACATGATCCAACCAGTGGGTACATGTTTTTAGATCACCGGGTAACCAGGACAACCCAGACCCATCATTCTTAAAGAGACTTTGACATTGTGGGAAATATGTTTAGTGCTGGTCTCATGCATTCAGATGAGGAGATCAACATAAATTTTAATTTCTGGGCATCCGCTGGATACTGTTCCTCTTTCTCTTTTCAAAGAAAGAATAGGCACTCATAAAATATACTCATATAGTGCTGGTTTTCTACATCTCACCATCGTAAATGTGTCAGTGCCATGGGGGAAACATCAAACCTCTTAACTGAGATACATTAGATATTGTTCCCCCTATGGTTAAAAAACAAGGTATGTTCTAACATGCACGAACCTCATACAAAGTAGACTTCTACCTCCTTTAAAAGTGTCGATTTTATTGAAATGACTCTACTTCATTTCATATACCTAAAGTAAAAATGCAAGCTGTGGCTTCAGTAGCATACTTGATGAGAGCTTCCTTTCTCATGAACTGTCTGCAGCAACCACAAGGTCACTGCAGAGACCTTGTGGTTGCTGCAGAGTTTTGATACTTTCAGAAATTCTTGAAAGAAACTGCAAGTTGCTTATGTATTTTAGTCATAACTTGTCAAAATTACATTGCAATCTCATTAATCTTGGTATGGATACCAGCTATACATCTGACTTAAATGTACAGCTGTGTGCTTCAGGGAAGGGTTAGAAATAGGATAATATTTCAATATCAGTTCAGCAGGGTTCCTAAAGGCAGCAAGCCTGAAATAATTATGACGAATGTGACAGGTTCTTGGTGTGTACGTCGAATGTGCAGAAAACTGTGACCATGGGATGATTTTGACAGACAGTCAAACATCCAGGATGTGAAGTGAGATGCAATCTTCCGTCAACTAGCTGACAATTAACATGCAAATCAGATAATAGCTGTGAGGGATTGTTATCAAAATCCAATAACCAAATGACAAAGAAAGCTATGAAACATGTTCACTTAGTCTGTCACATAGGACATGGAGGTGAAAAGGTGTTGTTTTGTTTCACTATTCCTGGAATTGTGTATTGAATTTACTGTGCAATCTATGTAAAGTTTGATATGTCAGATTAAACATTCAAGTTTAATGCTGTGATTGTGCCACATGATGCAGGTTGTCAATGCATTATGTGGTGCAATCCCAATGCAGAGTGCTAATATTTTTTTGACAATCTCCTGAAGAAATAAAATATAAAATTTGGATTATCACCATTGACAGTGCAGAAACTGTTAACCTGAACATTTTCTGATTATAAAAGTATTTGACTTTACAAGATAAAAACATCCCATGTCAGTGTATCTGTGTATCTATAAATGGGAGAAATGTGCTGCATTGTTACAATCTTATCTTGTTCAATATGTCATAGTCAGTGGGGCAAAAAAAGATATATCTTTCTCAAAGGCCAAATCTAGCTTTCATGAGAATCAATCAAATGCTGTCATCTACCAGTTAATGAAAAATCTTCATGGTTACTAAACTGTAAAAGATAAACTGTCTTTCTATGCCCCAATTTATATTTTTTCTGCACTTTCAGTTCCTCATTTTAATGTGTTTTGTTTGACTTTGATATTTTATTTGTGTTGCACTGCATGTGTTGCTTCAATTAACCTTCTCCATTTCTGCCAAAATGTCAAAGTCAGCCATTATCTTGGAACGAAAGGTTCAATGTAGATGTTTTTCTTAAGTGCTCCACATCAAAATTCAGCCTATTTTTTACTGTTAAATGGGGGAGTTACTCCTCTTATCCCTGACATGTGGATATAATATGTAGAAATAAGGACAGAATTCAAAGAAAACTGTCTGCCACAGAAAATTTTAATATATATGATACAGGCTGTGTAGGAAGGTTTTCAAAACAGGTGCCTGACCTTAAACAAAAACCAGAGGGAATAGAGTATGGTATAGTAATACATTGAAAACAAACTGTATTGGATCACAAATCCGTCAAACCTGCATAGGGTCTATCCCTAAGTAATCATCCAGGACAGGTGTTCTTCCTTCAGGGTTGTATTTATATTGATTTACTCACATGCTCAACCAGTGCACTAGTTTGTGTAACTGCATGATGGTTAAATGCCACCAAATAAAAGAGAGAAAGACTTTGAGACTCTGAAATGCCAGCAGTTATTTGAGGTATAGTTTATATTCAAGTTGCACAGCTGTGGTGGCAAAAAACCATTCACTGCCCTCCCTTGTGTATTGCCTTCAAGCCCATCAGACTGGAATCCGATGTTACCACCTTCCTCTGGGACACTGCTCTGAGCAGTATGCTCACCCTGAACAGCAGGGGGTTTCTCAAGAATCTTTAGAGATCTTGTGACCCATAAGATCATCAGTGTCAGATGAAAAATCACAGGGGTTTAAATTATAATGAAGGCTGAGAGGTGGAATAATTTTCCTCATTGGATGTTATTAACATTTAATAAGATACTATACAGTGTTAAATTGCAGGATGAACCCCACAGTTTAAGAAAATAACTAATTTCTGGTGATAGAAAAGGGGGGCTCCTGAGGTTCTAGATTTTAGGTTCAATCAGTGACATTCATTTTCAACTAAAATGTCACTGAGAAAAAGTCTCTGATAAAATACCACATTTCTATAGGTAAGCACTCTCAGTTTGTCTACATGTTTATAATTACACATTTTCACCCCATAAATACCTTATACGGGCAGTAAATTATCACTTCCACAACCTTTTTAAATTAAACATTGATCAAAGATGGAACTATAACAGCTCCCTAAGAATAGATATATAGTCTTAACCCAAATAATGTTTTATATCAGTTTGTGCATACTTGTAAAGTAATTGCTTTCAAAAAGCTATCATAACGTTTTCGTTGATTTTAAAATTGCTGTGTGACACCACCTAACAATAAAAAATATTTTAAAAAGTTTCAAACATATAAAACCATATTGTGATGGGAAAATGTTATTGTTCGATTCAGAGTCAGTGTTGGTACTTTTTACCCGTATTTTCTAACAAAAACATTTTGATTTGTACGAGAATTTGTTAATTTCAATTGCATTTTGCTTCTGCATTGAGAAAAATGAGTAATCAGATGTGGAACCTTTGTTACGCTGGGATTTGTTCCTATACGGCGTTCCATTTAAAATACACTGTTTCACTTCCTGTTAGGATTCACAACAGAGCCGAACCGCAGAAGCTAATTCACTGTAGCAGCATTTGGTCAACAAACGTGAATGTAGCATAAATACTGGCCAACAATAATGATTCCTTACACTGTCAACATCAAACTCGCGGCTCGGACGTTGACTGGCACTCTCAATTTGCAGAATAAAACCGCAGTAGATTGGTGAGTACTGCTGCTTCTGCCGTTAGCATCATTTGATAGCTGCTTGATTTTGATCGATTGACAGATGATGTTCCCGAACTGCTTTTTGAATTGAATGTGTTTCATTATATTGTTGCCTTTTGTTGTTGATTAGAAAGATGTCAGTGTTCATTGATGGCGGTAACGTAGATTTTTCTCAACTAAACACAGGAACATACATCCTGGGTCATGTGATGTGACGTTTTGCTGGGCCTGATGAATTTCTGAAGCCTTGTCTGCATAGAAATCTAATAGAGACTGTGACTGTAGTGTGACTCCAGAAAGCCACATTGCCTGGTCTGTGTTAAAACTCCCTTAAATCTTCCTGAAATGTTAAAACTAACAGAAATATTACAATTTTACACAAGGGTTGCACTATCACCAGGTTTTATTTTACATATATATACAACTGGTAATGGTTCATATGTTTAAATTTAATCACCTTTGACTTAAATTGTCAAATTATTTACTTCATGTAACTAGACAGAATTGTTTGATGATTTTTGTGTTAATGGTGTGGTCTTCACCTGCAGCTACTCTTTATTAGTTCCTGTTATTATTTCTTATCTTGGCTTAGAGTCACACACGATTCATCTGTGAGTTTTGTGAGCCTGCTGCACCAGGACTCATTCATTTAAAGTCTGTTTGCACAAAAATCAACTTCAGCTTACATCATATTTTCAAAATATGGGGTTGATTTAAAATTTTTGTTCAGTCTGGATGTGGTCCAGCTACATATGCATGCAGGCGCTGAATGCACGCTGAAATGTAATGTAGACAGAACTTTCAATTAGCCTCATACTATATTCATAGGGAGGGAATACAAACCAGTACCAGGTCAAATGGCCACGTTCACTGATGTATTCATCTAATAAAATAAATTATTTAGATTCATATTTGCCAATTTACGTAAAATGGACTTGTGCATCCCTTGGCACAATCTCCCACTTACAAACCATCCCTTTTCCTCTGCGTTGGAAATAACATTCAGTTCCCTCACACTTGCCTCATTATTCTTCAACTTTGAACATCCTCTCCCCTCTTCCATTCTCCGCTTTTTATATAGGGGCTGGCAGGGGCTGATAGCTCAGGGATGTCACTCCAGCATTCTTATCATCGATCCAAAGACGTCCCAGACCATCCAGGTGTTGGAGAGGCACAAAGCCAATGTGGTTAAGGTGAGCCAGCCACCTAAGTAGCTTTTCTTTCATCTGTGTAAATGTTTAATACTGTAGGCCTCAAAAAAGAATTTGATGTCTGTCATAAAATACATTTTCTGTGGGAAAAACAAACATAAAGGCTTCAGACAAAATGACTGATAAAGGTTAGATTAAGTTCTTTGTAGAACAGGTTATGTTTAGTCAATGTGTTTCACTGTTCTCTTCTCTCAATTATAAAAAGAATTTATTCATTGAATATTCAGTCCTTGACTGCAAAAACATAAATCTTACCTGTTGTACATTAAGCCAGCATATATTGTAGAAGTGTGTTTTGTAAGCTTTCAGACAGATACCTCACTTTTATCTGTGGTGCGTATTTTAAAATGTCTTTGACATATATTTCAGTTTTTGGCTGATAGTGAATGTGCTTTCTAGGTGAAACACAAACACACACCCACTGGTGAAGTGGTATTATATCACCCTGTATTAATGTTAGTACTGTGTGACCTTGAGCTAAGTTGTTTTTGTCCATCTCTGGCAGATAAATGCAGCTCTGCTTTACTGTGTAGCCAATGTTTGCTTAGGAATTGATGGAGAGTCCTATTGTGAGTGTGTGTGTGTGTATGTGCGTATATATGTTTGTGTGTTTTTCAGAAGGGTAAATAATGGGCAATAACTTGTGCAGTGATTATTGTCTTGGCTCAATCCGAGGCTATCATTCCTCACTACAAAGTACACTTTAATCTTGTAAAGCACCGCAGCCACAGCAGCAGACCATTTCTCACCGCCCAGCCTGACACAAGAAAGCTTGGTGGATAAAAAAAAAAGTAGCCAATGTAAAGGGCATGCCTGTTCAGGAACAAATACACAGACATGATCAACACCATCATAGAGTCATTTGTCTTGTTCCCACAGGGTCTGTAATTTATTTCTTCAGATTTCTGTAACTTTCTCTCCTTAGCCCACATTTACAGTATATGCACAGTAGTAAAATCTTTAATGATGCTAATACATAATAACACATTTGTTTTAAATCACTCTACGGTTAATTGAGAAGTCCTCAGATCTCAGCATCAGTTGTGTGACCAGTGAAGTTCATCATCTTCTATTTCAGGGAGACGTTGTTGCTATCAGCTTTTGTTGTTTACCTTCTTTAGACAAATGGCAAAATATGGAAGTCTTGCAATGTCTCCATAGCGACTGTCAGATAATCAGCGTTTTCTTTGTGTTGGTAGGTGAAATGGTCCAGAGAAAACTACTACCATAACTTGAGCTCGCCCTATTCTCTCCGGCTGGCTTCAGGAGATGCCGCGGGGAAGATCATAGTGTGGGATGTAGTCAGCGGCACTGCCCACTGTGAGATCCAGGAGCACTCCAAACCTATCCAGGGTAAGGGATCTTTCAGAAACCCCCTTCCCTTTTATGGTGGCGTGAATCGATTCTTTGTCTAGTCTTAGTCTGTCATTGTTGCACAGGAAGAGGGCATTATCCCCTTAGCCCTGCCAAGAAGATAATTTACGCTGTTTCTGTTGTCAGCTATTTGTTTTCATTAAGATGCTCTTACCATCACTCTCTGTCTGTCCTACTGGTGCACACTACGCCTCCATCCTCTTCATTCCTACAATCTCCTCTTTGTCTTCCTCTCTGTCTCTCTCAGACTTGGAGTGGTTATGGAACCAGGATGCGTCTCGTGATCTGCTGTTGGCCGTCCACCCTCCCAACTACATTGTTCTATGGAATGGAGACACAGGCACCAAGCTGTGGAAGAAGAGCTACGCTGAGAACATCCTCTCCTTTTCGTTTGACCCCTTTGACCCCTCCAACATGGCATGTAGGTGAACAACATGGCATTCTGTCTAAGCCTCTGACTCAACCTTAGTACACTCACTCTAACATTTTCTCATTTCCTTGCTTACATATATATTCTCTATGCTGTATTCAGTATCTCTTCTCTCTATATCTCTCTATATAAAGCAAGGAATCTCTGTCTGTCTGTCTGTATGTATGTATGTATGTCCTTTGCATATCTCAAGAACCCTTCATCCGATCTACTTCATACCTGGCAGGTAGATTGCTGGGGAATGAAGGAAGTGCAAAGTTGATGTGTTTAGTTCTCAAGAAATATATAAAAAAAAATACCTCATAAACAATGTCGATTTGCTGCTTCTTCTGCCCGTGGAGTCAACTAACGAAAATATGGACAGCGCCACCCTGCCATTGCAACCTACATTGTGGTCGGAGATTGGATTACATCTGCAGCGTTAATGACTTGAAAAGGTTTTAAAAACTTAAGCTCTACTGCTGACTGTGTACTCTGAACGAAACTTGACATGTACGTTCAAGACTTAGTGCCGGATGTCTCAGGCACGTTCAGAAATATATAAAAATACCCCATAAACAACGTTGCTTCTGCTTCTGCACATGGATTCAGTGAGCGGAAATACGAACAGTGCCACTCTGCCGTTGCAACCCACATTGTGGTCAGAGATGGGATTACACCCGTAGTGATGAGAACTACTATAGAGAATGGATTGAAAAAGTCCAGAGAGTTCAAATCTATTCCCGTTCCTCACGTGCAGGAACTTTGTATGTATGCATGTATGCGTGTGAGGCGTTTAGGGAGCTTCAGTAAATTGTAGTGTCTACCAGTAGTCTGCATGAGAGGCGTTTAGGGGACGGGCATTGTCCTCTCTAGGTATTGAGAAATCGGCCTGTTTTGAACGGGCACTGCACTAGTTCGGTAAAGTTCTGCATGATGTCTGCATATTTCTTAAGTAATATAGAAACAATGCGGCACCTCTAGAGGGATGTGTGGCATTCTATTATGCTAACCGTTGAACCGTTGGTAACATCTCATTTTCAATTCTTCACTCGTTTGGAAAAAAGAGGCAATTGACAAAAGAGATTTTTCCAAGTGACACTTGTTAATAGAATACTGGCAGTGTCTTCAGCTGTGACAAGAATATGCAACTTTTTAATGATTTCTTTCTTTTTTTCTCAACAGTGCTGACAAGCGAAGGAATAGTCTTCATCACAGACTTTTCACACTCCAAACCACCAGGCAGTGCTGGCAAAAAGGTCTACATCGCCAGCCCCCATGCAAGCCCCGCTCACACCAAGCCTGCTCCTGCTGCTACCCCGGCCCCTACTGGAGCCAAGAAGGCCCTCAATAAGGTCAAAGTGCTCATCACCAATGAAAAACCCACGTAAGAGCTAAAGTTACTCATTTTTATAACTATACTTGAGGATGTAATATACAGGATGTTTTAAAGGGGTAGACGGTGAAGTGTTCCTCATGCAAACATACCCAGCTGATGTGAGGGTTGAGCCGTTTGACTGCATCACCTCTTTAATAAGTAGTTTACCTAGTCATGCTCTCACATTAAATGTATGCCCTTAAATCCCAAGCAAAATAAATCTTCAGATTAATCAAACAAATGTGTTAACATCTTATGATGTTAATGTAAGTTGGCAGCAAATCAGTAGTGATGAGCTGCCACTGCAATGATTTTTTTTCCATATTTTAAACCATTTTTTAATTCCATCAAACTAATGTCCATAAATTAGTCTCAGACATCTCCCAAGTCCCTACTCTCTGTAATAAGTGCTCCTGTTGGCTACTGAACAGTTTCATCCCAGCAACTGGCATTGCTCAGGGGCAACTCATTGGAGTTTTATTCAAACAGAATTCTAACAGATAATTTTATTAGACAATTTCTTTTAGACTTGGGGCATCTGCAGCAGCAAAGTGAATGTATGTGCCCTTGACCTGTAATGAATCAGCACCTGTCAGTGTGCATTAATCATGTTTTTTCCTCCGCTGCTGGACAACATATTCATGCACTGGACATATCTGCCTTGATTAATTAAAGCTTCCATCTCATAGATATGACTGCAAACCACAAAGTATAAGATGCAGTATTAGGAGCACATTAACATAATAACATGCCATTTTTGACTGTACGCTCAACAGGTTGAGTCAGCTAGTCTGCAGCAGGGGTTTGATGAGGTGCTGTTGTGAGATGCTGATGCTAACTCGGTGCTGTCTGTTTCCAGTTTTGTTTTTCTGTCACTTGTGCTGCTCTTCCTATTTTTCAGTAAGTGAACTGTCATGTTGGAATTGAATTGTGACATTTTCTTTGTTTGGGAGGAGACAAAACGAAGAAACTAAAAGATTTACCAAGCCTGATGTTCTCTGTAAGAAAGTGAAGTGGCAGGCTTAAATATGTGAGATTAATACTGGATTTAATTTCCTCTATTTTTTTCATTTTGTGCAAAACATCCATTGAAGAGTCTGTCCGTTCAGTTCAGAGCACAGTTTGATGTACAGCTCATACTTTCCATCTAGACGTTAGCTTAATTGATTTGACAAAGATTGGCATTGAAACTGTTCTAGATCAGATAAGATCTGGTTATAAATCATTTATCATAGATGATGTTAGAGAGGAAAATATTACCGATGTCTTTTTAATTCTGAGACACACAAGGCTAACCTAATTTTGACGCCATTAAATGACTAACTTGGGAAATGGTATCAGGCATACTTTTAAAAAGTTTCGACAGATCAGGACCAAAGCATTGTTTGATGTGCTGGCAGCTTCCTGCCTGAGCGGTTGTGACTGTCAAACAGGCTTATTTATAGCAGCAGCACCCTGGCCGCTCTGTCCACCCACCCAACCAGCTCTAATAACAAACACTCCATCAATCTTACTTGTCTTTATTCTCTCTCCTGCCTCTCTCGTTGTGTCCATTTCAGTCTTGTGTCTTCTCTTGGTATGTGACACCTT
This sequence comes from Thunnus maccoyii, assembly GCF_910596095.1. Classification (NCBI taxonomy): domain Eukaryota; kingdom Metazoa; phylum Chordata; class Actinopteri; order Scombriformes; family Scombridae; genus Thunnus; species Thunnus maccoyii. Next base: position 23,189,568 of record NC_056546.1, on the reverse strand, counting down.
CTCGCCTCACCTTTCATGCTGTGTCTAATTTCTCTTGGAGCTATAGCTATATGACACCAGTCTGCCTGTGTCTCTGTGTCAGTTTTGGGTGTTTATCATATTCAGCTTTACGGTATCTTTCCTCTTTCGCTCTTATTGCCTCCAGTTGATAGATGGGGGATTTAAACAAGACTGCTCTCCTATACTGTTATCAGAAACTCGTTGAATACAGTGCTATATCATGCACATTACTGTCATCAGGCAGCCATTAATCTGGCTGTTAGCCAGCACAGATTTGCTTCCTTTATCAAGATGACAGGAATTGGCTGCACACTAACACGCCAGCATGTCTGTTCATACACTAAATGCACTGTCGAGGAGATTTGCTTGATCACTCAATAAACACAAAGAGAGCACTGTCAGGTTATGAAATAATGGAATCAAATAATACAATCAGAAGTACAATGCATCATATTTCTGAGAGGCAGAGAATACATATCACCTACTTATCTTTTCTTTGTCTCACATGTTGGCACTCAGCCAGGCCTTAAATACTCTAGTACAGGCTCTGAAAATATCTATAGTTAACCTTACAGGTTAGTGAACAATCCTCAGATAGAAAGAAAGGTCAAGAGTTCAACTAGCCAAGGAATAGTATTGACATTGCTATCACGTTGAATTAAAGAACAAGCAACTCTATCGTCTAAAGGTTTGTCAAATCAACACGTTAAAGAGACTTAGAAATCTACGTAAGGGATAATGTACACAATAATGACCAGCTTGCTGTACATTATTCCACTTATTACATGGTTATTTACTAAAGAAATCTATAATCTGACACAAAATATTGATTTAAAAATGATTTTATTGCTTCCGCTACAAAAATAGTCAGTTAGATTCTACAGTTGGAGCTGCGTGCATAGCAACGTAAATATCTATGAAAACTCTGTCCTTGTTCATCTCTATGTTTCCTTCTTGCTGGGGCTTTGCAGTTGACACTCCTGGAAACACAGTTGTTACTAATGTTACAACTGATAACAATATTACTATTATCACAACTGCTTATCGCTTAAGTTAGTATGTAGCGATAGGCAACTAGGAGAGACGCTCACCAGATCTACTGCTGTTGTCTGGATTGGACGACAGGATCTGTAATAGTAGGAGTCCAGTAGCTCCTCAGGCTGCCGTCACATCTGTGCCTGCAGATGGTAATTTTACCGGACCTCTTTCCACTGATTGATATAATTGGACGTTGTCCTTCAGAGTCTATGATCAGAACTGCGTCCATAGCAACAGTCAATTATTCATAGCAGCGGTCTGCTATTCAGAAATAACAGACCTTATAACGGCATAATTGACCAATCAGAATCGAGTATTCAACAAAGTCGTGTAATAAATAACTATAATTTGTCCTAACTCTGGCTCAGACAACGTAAACTAACTGTTCAACAATCAACTGTGTCATTTTACAAGGAACACGTTTGAAATAGACACAGCATGAAGAGTTGTGGAATAACAAACTACCACTGAGCTTTTAGTTCAAGAACACCATTTGTAACATGTATAATATATACAAGAAATACATCAAATGATAACCACTATTGAAATATCTCTCACAGCCCACACACAAACACACATGGAGAAACTTTACATTTATTTTTAATGTTTTTAATTCTCAGAAATTTAGTAGTTACACTTTTAATATCAATGACAGTAATGAGGTTCAATATAAAAGATGACAATATATTATTCACCAGGGCTTATATAATACTTATTAATACTTAAGTTTGCTTCTAATCTAAAGATATGATGTAAAAAACAGAAAATTCAAAATAAAATAATAATTACTTCAACTATAGACATGAGAAACTAGGAGAGTACCTTTTCAAATTTCAAAATGTGCCAAAAAATTCATAAAACCACAAAAGATTAGATCTAAAGTTCAAGAGGGTCATGAATTTTAGAACCTTGTAACTAAATTGAGGAACAAGTTTTATGTTACGGGAACAGTTTTTCATCTGTTTGTGGTGCTTTTGAAATTTCCATGTCCCTGTTGTGGTGAGCCATCTCCAGCTGCTGGTCCTCTGTCAGCCAAGACTGGGGGGGCCTACATTATAAACATAATTATGCACACATTTGGTGCTCATGTGTAGATATAAGCCAAAGTCATGATTCATGCACCCCTGCCTGTCAGTATGAAGTTGTATTAGTTTATTTTGTATTGTCAAGAAGCTACAGCTGAGGTGACTACATAATGGTTTGATCAGTGTATGTGCACACTCATGTACGCATGTGACAATGTATTACCACTTACTACTGACTGCTGTAGTCTTTATGCCTCAGTCTCAGCAAAGAGAGAGAGAGATGTGAGGAGTGTGTGATGCTTTGAGTCTTGGACTGTGGAATATTTTGGGAAGGGCTTGGGCTTATAGAACTTGTCTTCTCTCTTTGTGTTTTTCCTCCTTCTGTCTGAAGATCTGTTGCTTTCTTTTTTGCATCTCAGAGACAGAAGTCTCTTTCACGTTTTTTTTTTCTGATGTTTTACCTTTGGTAGCTCAGACATTTCAGCCCCTATCTCTGCCTCGTCTGACTCCACTGAGCTGGTAACAGTGTGATTTAACTCAGCAACTCCTAAAGGTTCCTCTGCTGACTCAATTTTATCTGTTATGCCTACCATAGATGATAATAATCTCCATTTTGTTATAAAGTTTGTGCATCTATTATTTGATCTCATCATGACCTAGAGAGGAATGAAGCTGGAGGAATGAGCTATGGCTGTGGATCCGGTCGTAGATTCAATGAAAATCATCCCTTTGTTCTTTTCTTGACTTCATTTCTTGACTGAACTGCTAAGCATTTGTGACTGCTGTGTTGTCATTGGGAGAGAACAGGGCTTGGCTGCTGCCATGACTAATAGAAAATCTAACTAGTTTAAAAACGTGTGAAATAAATTTCAGCAATAAACAGACTTAATTTAACATTGTCAGGGTTCATGGAATGAATAATTTTTGTCTGAGCTGCCAATACCTGCTTAATTCAAAAGCCTCCCATCATTAGACCAAATTCACTTTAAAGTTCTCCCTCATTTGCCTTAGACTCAGAGAGACCACAACAGTAATAACTAATTCATTCAGCCCTGCTGTATGGGAAGACATGAATAAAGATCAAGTGGATCTTAAACATGAGAGTTGTTATTAAACTTGTTTTAGGACCCTCTAATTCATCATCACATTGGTGTGAATAATATTTCCATATTTCATATGCATGTGTTGTTACAGCCATGTCTCATTATATCTTTGGTAATGTGTCTGGAGAATAAGACTGGCAATACGTCAGGCGATCTAGACCTCAATTTCGAGTTATTACAATTTCTTTCTGCCTCCTCCAATATGTCATGTGTACAGTATCTTGAGTTCAGGCAAGTTTAATTTAGTTCACTGTAATTTGGAGTAACAGCTGGGAGCAGAAGGAAAACAAGCATGCAAAATCAAGACAGCGGCGGTGAAAGTAGAAAACGCTGAATCCTGGGAACATTCAGGAAGGGGTGAGGGCATAATTATCCCTGAAACGTGAATTCATTTATCAATAAATACTTTATTTGGTTTTAGACTTTTAGCTCACCGTTTTCAGAGAACATGCCAACGTTTTCCAGTTAAGAAAATAATTTGTCAGTGAAATTGATTTTCTTTTCCTGTTTTCCTGTCGTTCCTCTTCTTCGTGGCCCTGTAGTGCAGAGGCGGTGACGTTGAACGACTGTCTGCAGCTGTCCTACCTCCCTTCCAAGAGGAACCACATGCTGCTGCTTTATCCCAGAGAGATCCTCATCCTGGACCTGGAGCTCAGCCAGACGGTGGGTGTGGTGGCCATCGAGCGCTCCGGGGTGCCTTTCATCCAGGTGAGGCGGTCTATATATGTACAGTAAATTCTGTGTAATAAGGATTTTAATAGAGCTCGATGGAATCAAAGTTTGTGGAAACCATATATATAAAAGGAGTTAGCCTAGTTTTGGTGGGCACGGTGCCAGTAGCATGGATTTCAAGGTCAGCTCTCAGATGTTTTTTAATTAATTGGAATGTGATGGAAAGACACTCCTGGTGAGCGTTTGGAAACTACAAGCAAACACAACTTGCTAAATGTTTGCACTGCTGCCTTAGTTGGTCTATGTACGATAAAGGAAAGGATGGCTGTGCCGTCTCGCTCTAACATGCTTCCTACATCACCGTCTTTCCCTCCCCTCGAATGAACTTTTATTGCATTACTTCAAGAGATTTACCAAATCTGTCTTTTTTTTAATGGATGATTCTTCCAAGAAGCCAATTCCCCCTGCCGTGAATGATCAAGTTCTCTACTTTTCTTCCTCCCCCTCCGTGCTCGCGTCATCACGGTCTGACGACTGCACAGCAGGGCCATGCAGTCCTTAGGTACAGCAAAAACCAGCGCACATACATCCTCTGACTTCTTGTACCTTTCAGCTGTCCCATTCAGCAGCATCGGTGACCTTTAGGTTCCAATTCTTTGCTTTTGGAGCCTGGATTTCTAATTGGAAATTGATGAATGCTGTGGGGGTATTAGAAAGAGGATTTGTCACGGCTACAGAGCCAGTAATGGAACAGAAACTGCCTCTTGGTGTCACTCTGTTAACTGTGCTTTCACTCCTAACTTTCTGTGTCTGCCTGTGAAGGAATGACCACTGTAGTGACTTGTCATTACACTGAGTAGATCTTGTGCTTTTCATTGTGGTGGTTCTGCTCAGTTTGAGCCATAATTTTCCCCTTTTTAAATGTGTAACCTTGAAGTTCATGCCTATATGCACATGCATTGACTAGTTTACTGTTCCTCACTTGATCACAGTGGATAATTGACATTCTATGTGTGTGAAATTGTGTTCTGTTCTAAATTTTATCACGCATCCATAAATCATACTTTCTTTTGCTTATCATTGATCCTGATTTAATAAATGTTTCCAAGGTTAAACGCTACAAAAGGTGGAGAACAAGGCTTTGTAGTCAAAGAGTCCTAAAGTCACAGAGCAGGAGTAGAGGGGTATTACTCAGCCACCCAGGCTCTGTGCAGCCAACGCCTCCTTTCTGTAAGTGTTATAAAGTGCTTGTCACACAGCCAATTTGCATGACTGATGACACGGCTTCAGCAAATGTCCAAGCTGGAGTTTAGAAGCCAAGAAGAGATGGGGAGATACAAACAGCTACACAGCTATACTTTGTATTGTCAGATCTGGCACATACACATGCCCACTAGATTGCCATTTCATCAGGTACATCTACAGTAGCTATGAATCTAATGCAGTTCATTACAACTTCTGTCCCTGTGGAGTTAAAATGTTCAGTTTTTGTTGACGTCATCATTAGGGGTTTAGGTATGTTTGAGGCGTGGCCTTTGGGTCACATAGTGTATGAACGTGAGGGGAGTTAAGGGGAGGATGCAGGAGGTGTTGGATCTAGTTTTACAATGATAAGTTGAAAAAGAGCATTTGACAAAATGACAAAGGGTGCTCAAAATTGAAAAATGATAAATGGAAACTACCAGTAATTACAAAAAATGTAGGCTTACTGATGAAATCTCCTGCTTAGCATCTGTTCCTTACTGTGAAATTTGAAAATGACAATAGGCCATGAAAATATGTTGTTCAGTCGGTCAACCACTGTAGTCTAAACTGAAATATCTTAATAACTATCAGATGGATTTGCCATGGAATTTTGTACAGACATTCATAGACCCCACATCCTACTGACTTTAGTGATCCCTTGACTTCCTCATGTGCCACCAGCAGGTTGACATGGATGAAATGGATCTATGCATTGCCATGACGGTCAGGTGGTTGGTCAGTCAACCACTTTAGTCCAGACTGAAATATCTCAACTATCTGATAGATTTCTATTAAATTTGGTACAGATATCCATGGTGCCCTGAGGATTAACTTTAATAACTTTGTCATCCCCTGACTTTCCCTGTAGCATCATCATTGGGTCAACATTTCAATTTCTGTTATGATGAAATACTTGTTAAACTGATGACATTGTGCCAATTACCAAATGTTAGCATTCTAATATGTTAAACTAATATGGTGAACAGGTGAACTTTATATCTGACCTGCTAAATTTCAACATGTTAGTATTGTCATTGTGAGCATGTTAGCATACTGATTTTTAGCATTTAGCTCAAAGCAAAGCTGTGCTGAAGTACAGCCTCACAGAGCCACTGAAGACTCTTGTTTAAATCTTGTTTAAAAGTGAATACTTTTATCATCACGAAGGTGCAGCTGCTACTGTTGTTTTATTCAATCATTCTGTGATGATCAACAAATAGAAGATTACTACTTAAGTTACTTTTTAAATGACAATAAAACAGACTGACATATGGGCTTATTTGATTGAGCTTAGATTTTGTGTACAGTTGTGTGTGTACTAAGTTTTGATAGAACTACACATGCAAAAGTGCCAGCCTGTCTCCCAAAGACAGCTGGCAAACCTGATCATGAACACACACATCATCATCTAACTGTGTCCCCGACTCTCTGTGTTTAGGTGATCCCCTGTGCTCAGAGGGATGCCCTGTACTGTCTCCATGAGAACGGGTGTATCACCCTTCGAGTGTGTCGCTCCACTACCGCTCCTGAAGAGGTAGCAGGTATGAAACCCCTTCAAGCACACTTGTGCACACATACAGTGTATGTTAATAGTACTGTACTCACTCACAAACCATTCTCATTCTCGTGTCGTCTTCCAGGCATCATCTATTCAGCCACACTGCACTGCAGTCAGAGGCTATAGCCTTTCTCTATGCTCCAGTGGGCATTTAGCCTCTTACTGTCTCATTTATCTTTGGCTTAGTGTTATAGTCTATTGTCTTGCCAAATCTCTCTCTCTCCCTGTTACTTACTCTTCTTGCTATCTCTTCCACACTATTCTCTGTCTACCCATCTCTCTCTCTCTCTCTCTCTGCCAGTTCTTTGAGTCTCTCACATACTCATTTATTCTCTTATTTCCTGTCCTCCTTTCTTATCTCCTTAAATCCTTCCCTCTATTTCTACCCTCCTACTCTACTTTCCTCTCACAATTACTCAAAATTCGTCTTCACTTGTCTGGCCACCGCTCTTTCATCCACTCTTATCTACTCCTTTCTTTATTAACATTTACTAAATGTCTTATCCCACATTTGTGTCTCCCTCCATTCACATCGCTCTCCCACCGTCTCAGACGATCTCTGTCGACCTTTCTACTGCACTTATCTCCTTCTATTTTCTCTCTCCCCTCTCTCTCTCCCAGATCCCGAACAGAGTAGCCAGGAGCTTGTGTATGACCTTCGCTCTCAGTGCGATGCTATCCGAGTCACTAAGACAGTCCGGCCATATCGCATGGTTATCTGCCCTGTCAACGAGAACAATGCTGCGCTCACAGTCAGCGACGGCAGAGTCATGTTGTGGGAGCTCAAAGCCCACACCGGCAGGGCTCCTGCCAATCCTAGGTATACACACATACAGAAAGCTTTGCAGGTGGTGGCCTAAAGGGGGAAGGTAACAGTTAAAAGTCTGAACACTTTGTGAGGTGCCTTAAATAAACTGACTTTAAACTACGTAATCCTCTGACCTAAATTTAGTCTTCTTAGTGACTGTCACAGGTAGGGTGTGCAGTGACTTTAACTATCGTTGATGAGCCCTGCTTTCCTTTGATGGAGCACTCCCTTGCTGCTGTTGAGGAGACAGTTTTGTATTTCTCTCTTAAGTTGGCTTCCTGTGTGAGGCAGAGAGAGGTTTGTCAGCTAGTGAGAAACACCGGAATTTAATTCAGGCAAACAAGACAAATCCGCAACCTTGCATTAAAGAGAGAGATTGCATGTTCTTGACTTTTGTAGCACTGCTTTGTGATGTATTGCCGTATTATAATCTCGTCTAGTTTGAATTAATCTGCTTGAAGTACTTAGGTTTTCTATTTCAGGGACTATTCAGATGCAAGCACTTGGCTTTCACGCTTCACTAAATTGATATTCTTCCCTGCGATTGTCTGATGCTCAATGTGTCTATCTGAAAGCCAAAACAAATCCTAAAAAGAAGTTAGGTTAGACATGAATTAGATTTCTGTTAAAACTCTCTTAGTGAGATGTGTTGTCACAGTGTGCTGAGCACATAGAGATAAATTAAGACGAGTTATTTAGGTTGAGACACTTCACTGCGCTGCACCTGTTCGATTTACAGATTAAAGCCTGGTTGTAACAAGTTGTATCACAGTTTGCAGCCCACATAAAAACATTTTTTTTTCTAGAAGTCCTCTCTTTTTTTAATTGAGCAGCATCCAATCAATATGAGGAATCATTACTCATTTCATCATGTACAAGTGCTGCTGTCTCCCTCTGGGTCAGTAAATTTTTAAAGAGCGGATCACATTCATCATTCTCACAAGCATTTATCACTCCCTATTCACTTGGTTCTAATAATGAATGTGCACCATGCTTTCCAAATGTATTTGATTAATATTCTCTCTCTTCCTCTGTGTCAGTTCGGGGCTGTCGCCACTCTACTCCCCTGTGTCATTTTGTGGAGCTCTGCTGGGTCCAAACCAGAAAAGGATTCAGGATCTCTCTCTCAACAGCATGATCGGTATGACTGTACACATCAGCACCTACAAGCACCAGATATGTTGCCGTGTACAGCGTCAGTACAGCGAAGTTTGGTGTTTCAGAGTCAGCATGTCACATATATTTTTTGTTGCAATAAAAGCTTTCTCTCCATAGGACAACTTTCAGTTTCGAAAACAAAAAAAACAAAGAAAAGTGAGAACTCAAAAGAATGAAGGAGATGGAGCTGTAGGTGTGTGTGTGTGCATCAGGCCCTCTCATATATTTTATTATACCTGTGTGAGTTGTATGGGCCTCAGGGCAGCACTTCACTTTCTGCTTTCATGTGTGACTGCTGGTTTCTCCTCTATGCACTACACAGGCCGGCATTATTCCCCAGACTGACTGGCTCTGCACAAAGAGTCTCATGGGTGCTTGGCCCTTCCTTTCTTTCACTTTTGACTCTTTACCATCATATCCTCCTGCTTAAGATGCGTTTCCCCCTCTGTAGTCTTCTCCACTCGCCCCCTCCCTCTCTCTCTCTCATCTCTGTTGATTTAGAACAGAGCTGCCTATCAAAAGACGAATGTGGGTATGAAATAGTAATAAGATGCAGAATTTTTTTTTTCCTTTGTCAGTTGTATTCAGTGATAGTCAAACTGCCTGCCAGCTGAGGGCCTTGGGGAGGTAGAGCAGTAGTGGTGATGCTGGCATGAGAGGGGAGGATTTTGTTGTCTCTCCTCTCTCACACACACTCACACATGCACGGATTTGAGCCAGCAACTGCCTGGAGCTCTGACTGACAGTTGCTAACTAAAGCTCTTGTTATGAAGAAATGTCACTGGCCTGCAGGTTGCTAAAATTCTACACTGATACAGCTAGTTTGTTGCTAAAATTTGATGCTAAAGTTGTTGGAGACTGACACAAGAAGGGCATCAGATGGACAGAAAGACAAACAAATCGTTGCTTTAGGCATTAGCTGCCACCTGCAAAACCATATTTGCATCCTTTTCATATTTTGATTTGCTATGCATGGCAATCTGTTGTATCTGTGGTGTATTGATCCACTGGTTTGTTTGTTGTCCTCATTTCATTTTATTATATCTACTAGTTGCAATGCTGCTCATTTAGACATTAAATTTCTAGTGTAAAGAAGGCTATTATGATGCATGAAATGAAAACCAAATGGATTTTTCAACCAGTGCCAAATATAACTTCAAGGTTGTTGCACCTTCAGAGGATGTCCTCTAGCTCTGCAGCACATACACAAAAGGAGATGATTGCCCGTTTAAAACATATAAAATATAGTCATTAACTGTCTGACTGTGAGGAGCATGGCCATCAAAATCCATGCATCAGTAAAGTAGGGTGTGTTTAGGCCCTTGAAGATATTAAAGGGCCCGGGGCTTACATTTATGGTGAAAACTGGTGTTAAATTCTGTGACTGTGTGGGATTAGAAATTCGATGAAATCAGCAAATTAGGTTTAACTAGATGAAGCCTATAGATACTCCTGTGTAAAACATGGGTCAGTGGCTTAATTGTCTTAACTCCCCACTATATCCTTGAGATCATTAAATCGGGACAACTTGAGGCCAGAGCTTAATGAAACAAACAGTATTTGTTCTTTTTTGCTGGCTCCAGCTGCAGTCAAATTGTGCTTTTCTTAGTTAGCCAAAGAACATCTTTGACTTATATCAGTAAGGACAGGTTCACACTTTTATTCGTAAGAGTGCTAATGAGCTCTATTACAAATACCTATCTAGAAATGTGGGAAAAAAGGTAAAGAGAGATAACTGCACACATCTTCTCTCCATGCTAAAAGAGATTAGGTTTATTCCAACATGCTTTGGCTTATGGCTTCATCAGGGTACAAATGACATTGTGTCACAGGACTAAGTAGGATGAGTCATACCTGCACAAAATTAGGACACTGTCTCATGTATTACTGTATACAGCCTCATCTGAAAGGAGCTACTTTGGGATGCTGTTCAATAGTTGATACTGTCGCTGTATGTTTGTTAGGTATGTGCAGTAGGTGGGCTTGTTACAAGCTCCAAACACTATACTTTGTGTCTTGAGCTTTCTTCCAGTTGCTTGTGTTTGATTATGTCTGATATTGTTTATTACTTTTGTTCATGTTGTCAATGAAGAGAGGCTGTCTAAATCCTGCCCATATTTTCTTGCCCCTTTACACATATATTATACAAAGAAGTTCAAAAAGTTATAGGGAACCAAAGAAGGAAAGTTGTGATGCAGTTATTTTGCTGCCAAACATGTCATCTAAATTGGATCTGCTTGACTAATTTTAATGTACGCCTATAATCATATTGGGCACAGTGAGATCAACATATATGCAGTATGAAAGGACTCGTATAAGGGGCAAAAAAACCTAATCAGTAAAGCCTAATTGTGGCTTCAATTACAGTGATTGTTTCTATGTCATTTAGTAAACAGGCGTCAACTTGTAATATTGATTTATGGCGGACTGCACACTCTAGGAGAAAACAGTCTTCACTCTTTTCTTCAAATTACAGGAAAAGTAAATAAATAACATAGAAATAGAAAAAGGGATATTTAATGGACATTTAATGTTCTTGTAGCATTGCTGAACATTTACTGTTTACTGTATTTTTTAATTTAAAAATTCCTCCATTGATATGTAAGTTTTGTGAATGCCCCCTTAAACCTTTCTTTGTTGTTTTTATCTCTAGGTCAGACCTTGATAGCTGGTGAGGTTCCTCCTCCATCGTCCAACCAGCAAGAAGTCCAGTTGAAGTTCTTGCTCACTGGCCTACTGTCTGGTCTGCCGCTGCCACCATTTGCCATCCGCATGTGTCCACCTCTTACCACCAAAAACATCAACCATTACCAACCCCTGCTGGCTGTTGGTACGTAATAATGCAAAATACAATCACATGCACACACATACGCATGTGCATGTATGCACACACACACACACAAACAATACAAAGCTCACTTAACAGCAAGGCACTACTACTGGCACTACATGTTTCAAGTTCTGTTCTGTGTAAAGAACGGTGATGAATCCCAAAGAGAAAGTACTGTGGCCTGAAGTGTATATAGTAGTATATGGAACACTTATGTAGCATATGTATTATGGTATAGATCAGAGCTTCTCAAAGTCCAGACCAACCACCAACCAATTTTTTGGGGGTGTTTTGTTCAAATATCTTTCTCCGGAATCGCTAACTACACTTTTAAAAGGCCCATCACAGTCACATAATCACATCAAACAAGTGGTGCTACACACAGGCCCATTCAGTTTACTTACTTACGAACAGTAGTTAAATTTAGTTTTTGTCTTTTCACAAAAACCTAGAGCTGATTTGTACACTTTGTCCATTGCTAAGTTTATTTTTTTCATCACAATTGCTGTTTTAGGAATCCAGTTGCATCAATGCAGCAGTTCATAGATAAAACCAAATATAAACAGACTGTGATGAATAGTCCTAGCAACACACCAAACCATACATAATCAATAGGCGAACTCTGGTCCGGATCTGGACCGAGCAACAATTTAATCCGGACCGGGACAAAAATTGAACTTCAACCTGACCCACACTGTTTTTGAATGACACATTGCTATCACATCACCTCACCTGTCATCATTCAGCCATCCACTACCTGCCACAGTTAGCAAGGTTGTTGTGGAATGTAGGAGCTCCTATTGATAAAGTAAAATGGCTTTTTCACAACTAACTGATACAAAAAAGAAAGGTTGACAGTGAAAAGCATGAGGGATGACTGGACTGAGGGATATGCGTTCATTTTGCCTGAGGGAAGTTGGAGACCATTTTGCTTGGTATGCAGTGAAACAGTGGCAACATAATGAAGAGTGGGAACACAAAACGCCACTACAGGACCAAACATGCCTGTTTTAGACAAACATATCCTAAAGTGCAGAGGTAAGAACCACAAAACTGAACCAGTTGAAGTCGTGATATCAAGGCTCCAGCAGAATAATTATAAAATCAAACATTTTCAACAATGAATGCACTGAAGAACTCATTAATGAACACTTACACCAGTGTCTCTACCTGGCCATTGTACCTTTTTATGCTCAGGTTTAAGGACTTTGCGCTGAAAGATCATCGTATAATGCAGTTACAAAGTTACAAAGTTTTGCTCAGCGTGCAGTTTAAGTGCATGGAGTGCTTCATGATATTGGTGTGTTTATTTTTAAAATGGTTTTTGAATTGGATTCATCCGCGGTTACCATGGAAACCACCAATGCATCTATCAAACCTCCCTGACTCTGACCTACATGAAGACACCCATTTCCTTGCAGAGGTTAATTAAACTTCATTCACACGTAAACGGTAAGAAAAATACTTCTTCTTTTAGCTGTTTGTCACTTGTAGTTGATGTTCTACAGTTTAGAGGAGTTTATCATCAAGAAAACCTATCAAGACAAGTAAAACTTTGTTTGGCCTCTAGAGCTTTACTGGCAGATAGAGAACTCAGGAAGCAACCACTTAGTTTACTTGGAGTTTGGTTATCAGTGTTATCCTGTAAAACTTATTTTGGTATTGGTATTTGGAGTCGATCGTAAGTTAAAATTTTTTTGTCAATCTAATGTTTTCAAAGTCAAAAATGAACCTTCATGCTCAAAATAAAAATATATGTTTATGTATGAAAAATTTGTAGCACCTTCAAGCAATCAACAGTGTAAACAGGAAGTCAGTATCATTCCTTTTTAAATGTAGATATTACTTTGTTTTAATAGAGAAATATCTGTATTTCATGAATAATGGTCATCGTGTAGTTTATAGTTACAGTACAGTACAACAGTTACAACTGGCAGTTAGGTGTAAATACAAATAACTGCATGAGAGCAAGTTTGTGCGCTGCAACCTGTTTTCTAATTTAGTTATATGTAAATCTTCACTTAAAAACTTATATTGTGATATTGTTTCTTCACAAGGAATAGCAAAGATTAATCTCTTTAAAAATAATAAGAAAATGGGGCAAATTCCATATATTTTTTTTTTCAGAAAAGCTGTAAATTCATACAGTCAACATGTATCAGTCAAAAATATTTATACACATAATAATTTAAAACATAGGTCTGGTTTATAGTTTAACCACCATTCTGAATTTGTACTCAAGGTATAGTTCACCACCAAACACTACCAGCTACTACCTACTATAAGGAAGAACACACTTTAAAACATAGAGGAGGATTTTGAACACAGTGATTATGTCCAAAATTATGGGGGACACAATTATTGTGTCTTGATAATTGGGCGTCATCTTCCTGTGCCAGAGCCAGAAAGTCAGAAAAATCGCTGTTAAAATGGCAACAACTTTGGATGAGATTGATGGAGCTGCACAGGTTGTTGTAAAGAAATGTACAGAAATCACAGCTCTTAAATTGGCATGGATAAATCAGTTACTGCTGATTGGTTAGGGCAAAATAAAACCCCTCCTTCTAACATTAACACAACACTAGTCTGAATAATGAACTGATATGAAAAGGGCAGTTCATTGTGATTCGTGGGCAACCACATTATAAGAGGCATTTTTAGGTTGTAGAAAAAGGTAGTCACAATAAAATAAACCTCTCTCCATTATTCAGGTCTGCAATGTCAATTTTTTACTTTTATAAGGACTCCTCTTCCTGTATTATCAGGGAACTCCACCATTTAATATCCCCTGAACTCTTGTGTCTCTCTCTTCTTTTGTCCGCCTGTTTTTGCTTCACAGAAAGAGACTTGCAAAAGTCTAGCTAGACCTCATGATGAGGGTCAAGGGAGTTTCAATGGAGGACAGGTAGATCAACATCAGCCTTCCCATACTATAGAGAAACCACATGACTGTAACCAGTGTGGTAAGATGTTCAGTGAACCAAGATATTTAAGGCGACATAAGAGAATTCACACTGGAGAAAAGCCTTACTTCTGTGACCAGTGTGGCACAAGTTTTCGTCAATCAGCGCATTTGAAGACTCATCAACGTATTCACACCAGAGAAAAGCTTTACCTCTGTGACCAGTGTGGCACTAGTTTTCATCAGTTAATGCATTTGAAAGCTCATCAGCATATTCACACCACAGAAAAGCTTTACCCATGTGATCAATGTGGGAAGATGTTCTGTCTCAGCAAACTTGAAGGTTCATCAGCACAACCACAGTGAAGAAAAGCGTCATCAGTGCAGTAATACAGTTTAGAACATCTATTTAAACTGTATGACAACTGGCTGTAAAAAGATTATATGTGGTTTGCAAAAGTGTCATGAAATTGTCTCAATTATATTCATATACATGCAAGTTAAGCTGTCAAATTGTATTGTTTACTTCCACTATCAAAGCTACAGCAGCAAACACACACACTTGCACACACACTCATGATCACAAAGCTCACTGAAGCAAGGCACTACCTTAATACAGCAATGCGTGAGCATGCTTAAATTGAAGGATTCTACAACAGTGTGCTGCCTTGTTAATTTTATCAACATGCTAAAGCCTAGTAATTGCAGTGTGTGTGTATATAAAAAGCCTAAAGGTGCTTCCAGACAGCGAGCAGTTTCCCATTGTGGCAGCATCGGTGTTCTGTGCTTTGAATCAGTCTTAACAGGGTGCATTGCCACCGTCGCAGTTCCTAGATCTAAGATCCTATCAGCCTATACATGCAACAAATAGGTATTATAAAAATGATTGGTTTACAATAAAGGTTGAACTTGTATAAATTATTAATCATTATTACAGCACTTGATTAATGTACTGGCTTATTTTACCTTTCTGATAATAGCAAAATATATATTTAACATTTGAATAGTGGAAGCATAAAATAATTATTTTGTATGAAGTATCCATCCCAGTAATTTGCACAGGGATGTTACTGGTGGTGTGTGTGTGGCCTGAGCTGGTTTGAGTGATATCTCAGTCATGGTTTTGGAGTGTCTGTTTTAAACACTGTAGTTTTGAAAATATAAACTGTCTCAGTGCTCGTCATTCACCTTACCATCTCTGTAACTACCACAGATTTGGCCGTTGAGAAGAAGAAGCTTGTCTGGTTTGAAATTTTGAAAGTTGCTGCCCAGTGATGAGAGCACAAAACATCCAGTGAGTGAGGAGTGCTTTGAAAGGGCACAGGGCTGAACGATTATGCAGCTGCAGCTACACATTTTAATCGCTTGCACGTCTAAGCCCTTTATCAAAGTGCGCCTGTGGTTTGCTTCTGAAAAATAAGACATAATAAGCACTGGAAATGGATAGCAGCAGAGCAAGACCTCAAACATCAGTCTGTCACAAAGCAGGAAATGAACAGCCATTGATGTGAAGGCAAGCACTAAGTCAAGCAGGTCTTTACCTCAGAACAGCAACACAGTAATTAGATATTCATTCATATGCTCAGCCTAAAGGACATGTCAAAGTGAATGAATATCCAGGTCAGCAATTCCCAGTATTACACAAGGTAGGATTTTATTTACTCTTTAATTTAAATATTGTCTTCATTATGTGCTTTGTAGTCCAATTAATATAAACTATTTAGGTTGCCGCAAAATATTCCTGAAATTACAAAGTGATCCTAAACCTCCAAAACCTGTCGACTCTTTTATTAAACCTCTTGACATCTTGCAAATTCTCAACTATTTGCTTTAAAAAGCTATGATTTATGAAGTGAAGTGCACACATCAGCATGTCTGAATATAGAAATAATCGCTGTGAATTTGACTTTTTGAGGCATTAAGTGAATAAGTAGCAGTCCATCGAATCTGTGTCGTCTCAGTAAATGATGCAAAAGGCGTAGATGTGATCTGAAATATCAACCTCTGTTATTACTCCCCTGAGAGCTACTAGGCGTGAGAGAGAGAGAGAGATGGACAGTGAAAGTTTGGGTTTATTTGTTTTAGATCAGCATAGCAGTTCCCTTATCCCCCCCCCCCCATTAATGATGCATAGAGTTGTAAAAGTCCCAATTTGAACAGGAAATTAAGGCCTGAATTGTGTATGTAATGTGTCTATCTGGTGCTCTATGTGTGTAAACGTGTGCGCACACACACTGCCTGTGCACCAAATTCGATTTAAGGCCCAGAAGTACTCTCTAGGCTGTTCTGTCCCCAAAGTAGCAAACCTTCAGTTTAGTTGTCAAGCTGAAAAATAGGCTATGCTCAATCCCCTGACATATCCCACATAAATTAATCACACCTCAGAGATACATTGCCTTCCTCAGACCCACAGACAAGCAGATGAATAATACCACCTTAAACCTACACATCTTACAACCGTTTTCTCAGGGTCTCTTTGTCTCTCTGATATGTGCATCACGTCCACAATGGTGGAACACAGAGATCTCTTAAGTGCATTGCACATTATTACTTAATGACTGCAATAGTTCTAAATAGCCTAAAGGTTTGACAACTGCTGTTCTCCATCTGTTATTTACAGGTTTGTTGAAGGTGAAAGGGCATCTTTACCTGGAAAAACAACAACAACAACAACCACCACCATTCTCTCAAAGCCATTTCAAAAACACTTTTCAGTCAGAGACCTGTCATTTTTTTTCTTCCAATCACTGTGTGAGTTCTGGAGCGGGTGCAGTAGAGCCCTTCACACTGCAGATGGTCTGAGGTTGACTTGGCACAGCTGGTTCCCAGTGGTGTTCTGAATCTAAAACTAGAACAGGGCGATTGAGTTTTCTATGCACATCATTTTCTCTAGTCCCCATAGTCATCTTGCGGAGTCAAGTAGTTAACAGTCTCTAGTTGCATTATTGAAATGTGTCTTTTGTTCCACTTCCTGTGAGGTAGCTTCTGAATAGTAAGTTTGGGGGACTTGATGATTACATTGAAGATTATGATGGAGGGCATGATCTCTGCTGAAAGATGGAGGCGGTGTCCAGGGGATTCAGAAACTGCAGTATGTTTAATTAAAATGGTATCTTGAGGCTAGTATATATAATTTATCGACAATTTATTCCATTAGCACACTTGAGGGATGATGCTTATTATTATTGCAAAAAGGTATAATTTAGAATAATTCAAAAGTGCCATATTTAAAGTCTCTGAATCAGCTACTTGGCCTGACTGTCATGCTTCATGAATTCAGTTGATTCCTGGATTACAGTTGCAATTGTCACTTCCTCAGTAATGACGTCGAGGTTGGTATTGTGTCAAGTATTCTGGTGGGCGTTTGCATCTGTTGCCTCTCCTGTCTATCAAGAATACACCTGATCAGTAAATCCAGAGCGATTCATGGATGAGTGCTTGGTAGCTACAGCTCACTCTCTTTCTTGGCCTCTGTTCCAGTCTGCATTTGGTTTCTCCCTAATGTGTAGCAGAGTTAAAAGGAGGACTCATTGATTGACTCAGTGATGCGAGTCCTGCAGTCAGAGGAACAGCCAAGGGAAACCAAGTTTTTCCACCTTCTACTAGGTGCAAATAAAGTAAGAGATGAGCACACTGCTGATGGTGTGAAAGCACTGATGGTTGAAATTGCCATCCACAGTTTCATTACAGTTCGACAGAAGTCAGGGATTCCCGTCTCTATTTTTTCCTGTCTGTCAGTCTTTCTTCCTCCTTGCCTCCAAAGCGAAAGTTACAGAAGCTGTGCAGCCAACCTAGCTACCCAGAAGCACCGTTGTTTGGTTGCCTGTCTAAAAAGCTCTAATCTGTGTGAGGCCTGACAGCTCCTTTACAGATAGGTACAAGGCCCAGAGGCTTCCTTTTCGGTGACATGTACACAAACACTGACAAACTGACATCCATTCCTAATCATCTGATTGTGGCACGCCTAATTTATTTATCCGTGCTTGCCTGACAGCTATACTTTGCTGCTTTGTTTGGATCAGCAAAATGAAACTGCATTACAACTTCAATAAAGTAGCAGAGGAAAGACATAAATTTGTCAACTGCAAAATGTGGGAAAGAAATGCCTACATACTAATATGAAGGCAGCTACTGAGGCATGAACCTCAAAAAGCAAAACAATTATCAGATGGACTGACTCTCATTCTCAGCTCCAGTGGTCTGTCAAAGGGAATATCAGTTATGTTTGCAGTTCACTAAATAATCTATTAAAGCCTCCAGTTTAGAATACACATTATCTCCTGCTATCTCACACTTATTCATAGAGTTGGGTTCAACTGAGGGTAGATCAGCTCTGTCATCAGCTTGGATGATTGTTGAAACACATTAGATTTTGCATTGGTTCTTGTGATTTTGAGAAGGATTTCCTTTACGTTTACTAAGTAATTTATTTTTATGGGGAAATCAATCGCAAAGGTCCAGTAAGGATGCACTACATGATGATATTTCAGTACAAAAACTCCAGAACTATGTACATGAACAGCATTTCTGTATGAATGGGAGACATGACGCCTTTGTTGTGCAATCAAGTCCTTAAACTTGGGCACAAAAGGTGCTATAGCCAGATGGAGACCCTGGTATAAGTGCTACCATATGAGTTTTTCACTGTATTTGTTGAAAATGTCGTTGATCTTACAAATATTCTGATGGTGGCTTGATTTGATGACATCAACTGGTACAGTTTTGTGGTTCTTACCTCAATGTTCTGGGGTAGTTAAATAAATGGTATAAAATGGGCATGTTTGGTGTCGTAGTGGCGTTTTATGTCCCTACTCTTAATTATGGCCACTGTTTTATTGCAAATCAAGCACAATGATCTCGTGTTTCCCTCGGGCAAAATAAACAAATATTTCTCAGTCCACTTATAGGTGCACAGTTTTCACTCTGAGCCTTTCTTTTTTAGTATCAGCTCATTTTGAACAAGCCATTTTACTTTTTAACCAGAGCACCAACATATGGCAGCAACCTTGCTAACTGCAGCGACTAGTGGGTGGCTGAATGAAGACAGGTAAGGTGACGTGATTGCGATGTGTCACTCATAAGTGGTCTGGACCAGCCATGAATTTTTTGAGCAGCTTGCACAATGCTACACAGACCATAAATTACATCTTTTGATTGGTCTATTTGCTGACTGACCTGACAACTAATTTGCGCATTCCATATTGTGGGTTAAGAGGCCATGTTTTATTTTTTGTCAAATTTGAAGTATCTGTCCCACAATCAAAGTGAATCTATTCAACCACACTCACCTCACTCTACATATTGGGCTGCATCATATTGGTCATTTTAATCAACGTAAACAAACGGTGGCAGTGGGGCAACTCAGGGAAACCACAGGAACAGGAGTATCTGTGTTTATCTCCCCCCGTCCACTTCCTGTTTGCCAGACTTCCAGCTGAAACATCCCACAGTTACTCACTACATGCCATCTATCAGCTACACAGCGAGCAGGAGGGGATGGCGCGCAGACACACACACACACACAGACACACACACACGGATGCCTGTGCGGCACTGCCTATCACCACCTCCAGATGTTGTGTCAGCATGTGGTCGTCTCGCTGAAGCCCAGTGCAGATTGAACAGTCCTTTGCAGAGGGACTTGGCACCTCAGCCCAGCTCCATCACATTTGGGATAATTATAGAACTAAATGTGCTACTGCACATTAAAATAGAAATAAATCCCCAGAACCTTTTGATTTGCTTTCACATCTACTGCAGAGTTTTTGCCATGCTCCTGATTTGAGTAATTATTATAATTGCAATGTCTTTCAGCTTCCTTGCTTAGGTTATAACCTCAATTGTTTTGTCTTTTTACAACTACTTGTTTTCCCCACTAATGGAAAGTTAGCCCATGGCATTTTATAAAACCATGAAAAAGCTGTTGCAATAATTAGAAAAATGTATAGTAAATGGAATGTCAGCTTTTTATGGTTCAAAGCTGAAACAATAAATAAAAGCTTTTATTACTTATTTTTCTAAACGGAAAAATAAAGGTGACACATAAAATAATCATCTAATGAATAAAAAGGGTCTCCCATGGCTAAGAGTAGAGGAGCTAAAATGTGACATCACTTGTTAAAATGAAACCAGAAGCTACACAATCAAGATTGGTAAAATGAATAAGAGAGTCACTGCTCCCTCTGGAAAGGCTACACTTGAGTACGGCACAGTGAAGAAGATTTTTCTTCACTGTGAATTTGAATGAAGCCATTGCTAAAACAAAAACCATCAACTCTCCCTGCATGTGAAAAAGTTGCAAGTAGATATAAGGTGAATTTAAAGTTTTTATAGTTTGAAACTTTCCCTGGATATGTAAGCATAAAAAGGAAACTTAAAAGTAGATTTTGGTTTGCTTTTCACTGTTACAGTATGAACACTCATGAAAAAAAGTTTTTTGACACTTTGTCAAACCTGCTCAGAGTTTCTGATCAGAGTGTCAAATGTCACCTGCAGTATTTAATCAGGTGGAGTTTAGGGAGGGATTGAGCTGTTGTGCTATTTTCTCAGTAGCAGATGAAACAGTGCAATATTTGCAGGCTGTGAGCTGAGTGACACAAGGTATGATGTGCTGCCTCTATCCACACCTACTGCAGTGACAGGGAATACACAGCAGTGTCACACTGACACACTGTGTCTCTGATCCTGCCAGGGGGTAGGTGCTGCTAAGATAACTGTATGGCTTGTGACCTCTTGTTTTTCCATGTCAGTCTGTCTCATATTTTTCTTTTCTTATGCCCTCCTCTCTGCCTCTGTCTCTTCTCCTCAGGAACCAGTAATGGGTCTGTGCTGGTCTATAATCTCACTAGTGGTCTTCTCCACAAAGAACTCAGTGTCCATTCTTGTGAAGTCAGGTAAGATTTTTACTTGTTTGTAGTCTAGTGTGTACAAAATTACACACACACCTTAGTGAACATGTGTATGCACTCACAGTACGCTTCAGATGAAAAATCTGTAAAATAGCAGGTCAGATGAACCCCAGTGGCTAGTCAGTCAGCTCGAGGTGGATTGATTTTCTGCTGATTGTCTTCAGGCTCATTAGAGTTTGCAGAGGCAATCGGCAATCACATAATTAGAGTGCTTCAGCTGAGTATGGTACTCTTGACTCAAAGAAATAAAGATGACAACCACAAGAGCAAAATAGAAAGAATTCACACAGGCACTGAGATAGTGGTGAAAAATACAATATACATGATCTAGATTTTTTGGTAAACATATCGTATAATTCACTGTACAAAGCAAATGAACCTAAAAAAAAATTAGTCATATTTTAGTCCAAATGCTAAGAAGGTAGTAGCATTGCTATTATATACAAATGAAATCATGAAGGCCACAAATAAAACTGCTTGATGTTGCTAAGTGATAACATGGTTACCTATGATACACAGCAGTGAAGGTAACAGAAAAATCCTTTAGGGCTGCAACTAATTATTTTCATTACTGATTAATCTGCCAATTACTTTCTCAATTAATTAATCAGTTGTTTGGTCTATTAAAATTCAGAAAGCAGTGAAAAATGTCCATTCCATTATTCCAGAGTCCAAGATGACATCTTCAAATGTCTTATTTTGTCCAACCAACTGTTCAAAACCCAATAATATTCCATTTACAATACGTATATAAAACAGACGAAAGTAGCAAATCCTCTCAAAGGAGAAGCTGAAACCAGAGAATTGTCATTTTTGCTTAGAAAATGACGATTATTCGATTAGTCAAAATTTAATCACAACTATTTTGATAATCGAATAATCGACTTATTGTTGTAGCTCTAGCATCCTTGCACCATATACTAAATGTTTGAACCAGAGCACATTTAAGAACCTAAACAGTCTGGAGTAGCTGATAAAAATACTGCAGAACTGCTTCGGTACGTTTATTCCAACAAGTAACTGAATGTTGAGGGCTGTTTTCCTGAAGTGCGGATGAATGCAGAGGGAGCTTAGATGCACTTGAGAAATGGGACCAGCTTAGTGTACCGTGCAAATGAATTCATCACAACAACCTAATAAACTGAATTACAAGGCCTGCATTTTACTGTGCGTGTGCGTGTATGCGTGTGTCCAAGGGTGTGTGTGATACAAGATGTGTTAAATTAGTGATATGTAATGTTACACTTCTACCCATCGTTGCAAATACAATATGTGTAGTGTTGTATTTGTTTAGTTAATTTAACAGTAACAAAATATACTATTCATCTGAACTAAAAACACCTGTTGCTGAGCTCAACAGAACGTCTAGATCTTGTTTACACCTTTCTCACAGTGGACATTTTGACTTGTGAGTAATGTTACTTATAAGATTAATGGAGGGCTCTGGTATTCTGTGTGCTGCCTCACTAGCACCTGAGCAGAACACAGCCATTATTAATGTTATTCGTTACACCTGTGTGTTTCCTGCCAGGACAAGTCAAAATGTCTGCTGTAAAAAAAAGATCTATTGATTTCTGGGTCCAATGCATGCTTCCTATAAACACCTTTTGGATTGTCACAATAAATGACTTTGAATGTTCCTTTTACCTTTTCAGTACTACACTATTCCCTCAAGTCCAAGAAGCTTATTAATGAACCTGTCAATCACACGTCAAAGGGGACATTCAAGGAAGAGCAGCATTTCATATGAGGAAGCTTTACCCCTCTGTTTAGACCCAACCAGGAAATACAAAAGAAAACAGGAATAATTGGAAAACAGTTGTTGATGACATTTCAAGGAATCGATGACAAGACCATCAACACAATTATTGGCTTTAGTCATAAATCAATGAGCTTGAATCTGTTCTGATACAGGTTTATTCTGTCAGAAATATAAATTGTAGAGATTATGAAGCTTTTGGTTACCCTCTGTGCTCTAAATGTAATCCATTCCTATAAATTCCTTCTGTTTAATACCTGTTGTAATGCGTAGTATGAAAACCTCAGTGCCATGACCTTCTGCTTAAACACACTGTTCTAAGTTGACTATTAATTTTTAAAGGGCGGGTCCATTATTTTTGGGGGGAAGTTTTTTTTTTTTTTTTGAGGTTTTTACATGATTCCATAGCTTCCCAGTAGTGTTACATATGTATTCAAATCTGAAAATTTTAGTCAAAGTACGTATGTTTTAGCGTCAAAATCAGTGCACTAACCCATGTCACTGTTTTTTTTGCTAATGGCTGAGTGGGTGTTTCCATTTGAACAACCTGGAAAAAAAATCCAGATGGAGTTGTCCTTTAAATATTCGTCTCTCTTGTTAACCTTGATGTTGACTGGAAACTGTGATTGTGATTGTGAGAAGAATCTTTATTCTCCAGGATCATGAAAAATAATTTTTCAGAAGACTTACCACAGGAATAATTGAGGAATCTATGGTGGACAAAACATAACATTTTCTGCACTCTCCTGTCTATACTCTATGTGTGCTAACAGTTAATTTAATCTGCTTTTTGTCTTCCATAATTTTGGATCAATTTGGTTTTCAGAACTTAACGATTGGACACACGTTACTAATAACACTTGTTGTCGTACTGAACATCGCATATCAAGTTGTATATTCATGTAAAAAAAACACTTTTCAGCATGTTGTATTATCATAAATGTTCACGCTATTTACTCTAATTAGGACAAAATGTGTTCTTTCAAGATAAATTGTAGCGATGTGCTTGACTCAAGCTTTGCATTGTTTCAGTGCAGCCGTGTTATACATTAAACCCTTTTGTCCTGCTGGGCTTCAGCACAATGGTTGGTTAATTATGAAACAGGACACACTGAAAAGGGATAAAGTCGGAGTGCCTCAACACCTTCTGAGTGCCCCACAATGCAACAGCCAAACACCAACAAAGAGCAGGCTGTACTTCATTAGTTAGTATTCTCTAATGAGCAGCAAAACTATTTCAATAGGATTAATTAAGCACGAGATTGAATCAATTAATGCTGTTAAGAGATTGATTGGGAGCAAACACCATCCGTTCAAGCATAGCAAGGCTTTCTTTAATGAGAGAAGTTGGTATCCACAAATGAAAACTCCAGCAAACTTTAATGAGCCACGCAACACAAGCAGAAGTTGCTTGAAATCTTTGCAGCTTCCTCTCTACATGTATGTTTAGATGTGTGTGTGTGTGTGTGTGTGTGTATTAATGTTAGGGATTAGTGTTTAGGCAATGTCAGGTTTTCTGGTGTCAGTTTTATCACTCAACAGCTGCCTTCTTCATCTGCGTGTCATACCTCACTCACACTACTCTAACTTGTGCTGACACACCGCATATAATATTCAACACATGCAAGCACTTACTGTACACACTGTTTAGTTGCTTAATATTGCACAGTGCTTTCATGTATTTCACACATGACCGAAAGTAGAGCACAAAACATTTTAAAAGCAAACGTCACAAAATCACACAGTCATAAACGAACCCACTTAATCAGACATAAACATCAAAGTAGTGCTGTCAGACCGTAGCTTTCTCTTAAAAACCTCTCCATTAGATTCTCTCTCTTTCTCTGTAGTTTCATATAGAGCACTGCTGTTATTTCCAGCGCTGTGACGTACAGCATAAAGTTCAAAGAAGAATTTTTTTTTCTGTGGTGGGGAGAGCAGAGGTGCTTAATGGAAATGAGCCCAGCAGCCATGGCCCCAGCACAACCATGCCAAAAGAGGCCTGACTACTTAGCATCCCATTTACATTTAGTGGGGAAATTGACTAATTAATCATGTGGCTATTTACCATCTCATTACGGTGGAGTTTGTGCTCCCTGAGCTCAGCCCACACCTCAAAAATATTCATATCTTACACTTGCTGGCTTGATTTGCCGTGCATTTTTTTTTTTTACAGCCTCGTAATGGATTTTATTGAAGTTTTAGGTTTACCATTTACCTTTCTGCTTGTCAGACTGTAGTGGAGGACCATTTCGACAGCTGCACTGCAAGCGTTAGATAGCGATATTCCTCATTTAACTGAAGTGTGTTTGTGTGTGTGTGTGTGTTTATTCCACAGGGGTATTGAATGGGTGAGTCTTACCAGTTTCCTGTCTTTTGCCACTTCTGCTCCCAACAACATGGGCCTAGTGCGAAACGAGCTGCAGCATGTCGACCTGCCAACTGGTGAGAGGCTTACACACACGCGCTCACACACACACACACACACACACAGTACGTTATCACTTGTACCTGAGGGTACCAACCAGCACTTTTATATTGGCTTTTGTTCTTGAGATTTCTGTTGCTCAGCCTTAACAACAGAGAAAATAGTCCCCTCAGTCTCTCTCACTCTCTGCTTTTCTGTTTTTTTATCTGTCTTTCTATTTCTATGTGCTTCTCCAAGAGGCTCTTTTTGTTCTCCTCCAGGGAATGCTCACAATCTCCAAATTAAGGTCCAATCTAATCAGTGTTAGGGTACGACCAAAGGGATGCCTAGCTTTGAAAATGAGATCCTATCATGAGTCTTTGCAGAGGAACTTATATCCCTGCCTGAACCCATGGAAGACGAGCCTATAGAATTACTGCACCACTAGTGGCCATTGTGTGTTCTCTCTTGTCCAGAGGGTGAAAAATACAGTGCTGCATTTTCTTTGCCAAAGACTGAACAGAGTTGGAATGTAACCTGAGGATGGAGTAGTGAACAGTCAGAAAGAGATAGTTTTAGCGGAAAAGAATATACAATATAAATTATGGATGACCAATTTTATTATTTTCACAAATCTTCCGAATCTGTGTTTGTCGTGTGTGTCTGCTTTTTACACTTTACCCCCATAGTGTGTTGTTAAGTTAGCAGAGGCACACTAAAAAGATATGGTTGCTATAATGGTTCGGTCACAGAGCCTTTAACTCCAATTCTTACAGAGCAATGGCCAGGGTAAGTCACTACTTTTAGGACTTTCTCTTAAGCACCAGAGTTGTTAACAGTTAACAGTCCATGGGATTAGCTTTGGTTACAGACCTGCACACTTTCTAACACACATACATTTAATTGTTTTTTCTTTCAAGTTCAAGAGACTGAGGTCTGAGATTTAAACCTATAGCAGCTCATCTCACTTAGAATATATTTGGCATACTTTTTTGTTGTAGGTTTCTTTTTTCCATATTATATAGTATTACTTAAATTTATGTATATTCTGACTGTTATGCACCACAACACCAAGGTATATTCCTTGTATGTGCAAACCTACTTGGCAATAAACCTGGTTCTGATTCTGGATCTCAGTGTCGGGCCTCACAGCTCTGATGTGTGTGTGTGTTGGCTTCGGTCACAACATTTTGGGAAATACTTATTTACTGTCTTACCAAGAGTTAGATGAAGGATCAATATCAATTTCATCTGTGTGTGTTCAGTACAAAGACACAAAAAGGTCTGGGACGTGTTTAATCTAGCATAGCACCAAGATGACAAGGGAAGCAGCTCGCTAAGCTCCATCAAAACTGAAAAAAATAAGCATTTCAGCAACTCCCAAGATGTCTTATTTACAGGTTACAAGCTGTATATTTATCACATGTTGAAATATGAAAAAAACATTGTGGATTTACATGCATGTGATGATTTGGGAGGGTTTTTTTACAAATGGAATCTCATTCTGACCTTTTTATAGTGGTTTAGCTCATACTTGAACATCTTGGACCAGATTCACTAAGGCTGCAGGCAAATCTTCACATTTTTGTTTGTGTTACTTGAGCTTATGTGCTTTCATCCTGTTTATTCAAAGAAAGTGAGCAGATTTTTGCATAAACGAGTCCTCAAATAGAACAGCACAAAAGTAAATTCTACACTTAAAGATTCTCTACTTCACCTGTAAGACTAATCCACTAAGGCAGGCACCTTGTGCCCTTTACAGATGGAGCCTTTTCTGATAAGATTTGAGAATCCAGGCTGGAAAACCATTTCCCTTGCTTGCCTTACTCAATTGTGGTGATACCTGGGTTCTGCAGCAATTATAGAAGCTGTTCTGAAAGGACACATTCCTTATCTCTGAAATGATTTTCTTGTGTACTGCAGTATTTGTGAAGACGTGGTGTTGAGAAGCGGTAATGAACCCAGTCTCAGTTTGCATCGCCTCACTTACTGTATAAATATTTATTATGTATACAAATAATAATTCCAAATTATTTATACATTCATGATCATGACAGGTATCATCAGTTCAGCACTATGAGGCATCTTTCTGATTATCATCCACAGCACATGCTCCTCCCTTTGCATACAGCAAATGTAAAAAAAAAATCCTCTACTGTATGTTCCTGTGTTGCTAATTTTGCTGCACCATGACCTCTATTCAGGATCTTGAGCTGTATTTGTGCGTGTTTTTGTGAATGATTAGACATGCAGGCTGATGATCTGTAGAGTTAGATACCACAATTGACACTCTGTAATCAAGACATGCGACCCCTCCCACTGTGTCTGACTGAGGAAACAAAAGAGGAGAAGGTGAAGAGGGCTTCATTAGCTTCTAGTGCACCACAGGCCTCCAAAACTTTCTCTACACCATATGCTTAGCCATTTTATCCCCTCTGGTAAAGTCCCACCACCATTTCCACACAACCGTTGGAGGTCACACGCCACCTAACCCCAAAGCACCACAGGCTGCTCTGTCACTTGAACATTTTAAACAGGCCACCTTCCTAAGTGTCATCCACAAAATCAGATCAGGGTCTCCTTATGCAAATGCGATATGATTCACCTGAAGGGCATTTTTGTTTTGTTTAAAGGGGCACCTTGATGCCCTGCATGTCTACTCCAGTGGGTGGACAGTTGTGAAAGAAAAGCAGGGATTAGTGCAGACGGTCAGAATAAGTTGTCGGCAGTTTGCTCTCTCCACTCTGAGATTAGAGAAGAGAAGAAACTAGGCCGCCCTAGCAGTAAAGTGAAATGTAGGAATAAGGAAAGACACCGTCTCTTGCTTTCCATCATCACCTCTCTCCCTCGCATTCTCACTCTCTCCCCCTGTCTGTGTCTGTTGTGTTTTCCAGGCAGATGCTTTGCATTCAGAGGCGAACGAGGAAACGATGAGCCACCCATAGAGATGATTAAAGTGTCTCATCTCAAGTGAGTTGCCTGCTCTCCCCACCACCACCACCAAAACCAACTTCCAACGACATCGCACAGTCTCTAATGCACACATATATATGCACAAACTGTACATTTATATATACACTATTTACACCAACACACATCCTTTCACATTATCTGCTCAGAGCCATCTGCCTCTGTCTCCAAATGTTTAATTTCATTTTTTTTTTTTCCTTTGCTTGCTTTTTTCCTGAGGTGTTTTTAATACCCAGACTTAAATCCCAGGAAAAGTCTACTTAAAGACCTGAAAGGCACAAATTAATTCTGTTGTTTGTTTAGTATTGTCTCCAAAAATCTTACATATTCATGTTGTGCAGTGTTTTGGAACAGCAGTTTTCTGTTCAAACGTTTATCATTGCTTGATCTTTTAACATGACTTTCATATTCAGAGAAATAAAAGAGCATACATTTACAGTCAACATGCATATTACGAGAAATGAAAATATACACACTGTTATCAGACAGCAACTCATTTGCCTGTTTGTACACTCAACCGCCAATTATATGATAGTAAATTCTGTTTGCTTTCCAAGGTCAACATTTTTTTATGAATTGACAATGCTAAGCCAGTCCAAGCCTTATGTTTACATTAAGAAAAGGTGGATAATGTATGATACTGAAAGCTGCCACCTCAGATTTTTCCACCTACATGAGGTGACTTCTATCACTAGTACTTTGCTGCATTGCCAACAGCAACAAGTGTTCCCTCCTCCAGAGGGAGAAGAGTGGGCTGCTGTGAAAACAATGAATGCAAGGGTCAGTGGCCATGAAAATACCATCATGTCAGCTCTTTACAGAACGTTTAATGGGGATATCGTTAAATTGATCGTGGTATAAGGACACCAAACAAAAGGTGTGCAGCATTAACACCTAGGTAGACTTGTAAGAATGTACATTTTTATTAAAGTAAAATGTATGATGCACAACTGAGGTGCCACACTCCACACATCATATCACAGGGTAAATGGAAGTGGAAAGCTGTGTAATTACTGGACAGTCTTTCTGTTCCGGCTGTCTTTGTATTTCACCCAGGCAAGTTGCCAAAGATCACAATCTTATAATAACCAAGGCCTGGAGGTTGTAGTTACAATGAGAAAAAGGCTAGCATGCTATCATACACCGAAACTCAGTGACGAGCTGCCCAATACTACAGTGTTCTTGCACTGCTTGATACAGTGTTACTCCTGTAGAGCAGCTGAAGGTTAGATATTTGCTCTCTCAGTTGGGAGAGCAGCCTGTTAGTTTGTCAGATTTTTTGGCCAAATTCTTTTCCCAGGTTAGTTGACTGGCCAACTGCAGCTCACGAATATGAATACAGAATTCAAATGTGCAAAGCTTGTTCATGCTGCTAGTTTGTTTCTTGCTGTAAACAGCTATGGGTGGTTTTGAAAAGTCATCCTTGTTGCATTTAGTTTCTTTAGGGATGGTTAAAACATTGTTAATCTAAAACCTTATCGTAACATACACACAAAATAACCATCTTTGTGAAACACTTCAATTGACAATTAAAATTCATGCTGGTATTCTGACACTGTGCTAACTAGGTGGCTGACTTACCATCAACTGTTGAGACATCTAGGCTACATGGTAACCAGAGTGTGAGACCCACTTTGAATTCAAGAAGCCTTCTTGTGCATGCTTTGAGATTGAGCGTCTGTGTCTGTCTGTCTTTGTCCATGTCCGTCCTCAGACAGTACCTGGTGGTGGTGTTCAGAGACAAACCCCTGGAGCTGTGGGACATCAGGACGGGGACACTTCTCCGAGAGATGGCTAAGAACTTCCCCACCGTTACCGCTCTGGTACCTAGAAATGAACTCGCCTATAAAAACTTTTGGTCTATTTTAAGATGTTTCCCCTCGGGTGTTCAGATATTCTCATGTACGTTCACAGCTGCATATCTGAACACCTGCAGTTAACAAAACACACTGTCAGTGCTGGAGTAACATCTGTTGTTGACTTTTCCCTGTGGTAAATAGTCTCTTATACTTTGTGACCCTTTCCCTCGTCTTTTGTTTGTGTGGGCCATTTTAAAGATTAGTCTGAAAAATTTTGCCCAAGCTCAGCAAAGAACAGTGGCTTCATTAGGCCAGAGAAATGCTCATAAAAAAAAGAGTTATGTTGGACAAACTTTACTGTGGGGCTGTAAAATCTTCCACAGTGCAAATAAAACCGCCAGTAACCTTAATAATGCATGCCGGCCTCCCCCAGCCCCATATTGCTGTCTCATTTCCATATTGATTACAACCCCAAGACTCAGACTGCAGCCACACTACTCCAGCAGTAAGACAGGAAGGTCGGGGGAAAATAGCTCTCATGTGTGTTTTAGTATCATTTATGTGAGCAAGTCACTTCCTCTTCTTCCTGTCTCTGTCTGTCTGCTTTATGCACTGTAATGGTTTCCTGTTACGTCAGCAAATGTGTTTGTGTCTGGGTCTTTGTCTGGGTTTGTCACTGTAACTACTTCTGTTTGTGTGTGTGTAAACAGGAGTGGTCCCCGTCACACAACCTGAAGAGTCTGAAGAAGAAGCAGATGGCGGCGAGGGAGGCCATCGCGCGGCAGACGGTGTCAGACGCCGAGCAAAGTAGCGTTGAATCCTCAGTCATCAGGTCAACACTATAATCCTTCAGAAATTTGTTCCTGAAAGCCTTTAATCAGGATTTTTTTAAAAAAAACCCTCTTTTAGATAGGTGAGGAGATCCCTAAGGCAGGGTTAGACAAGTTTTCCAGACTGACACCAATGACTAAAATCCTCTCACACCAGCCGATATTGTTTTTCTTTCATTTCGAATTAAGAGGATTACAATAAAATGCTCAGTGAAACTAGCCATGGTCAGGGAAGAAATTTTATCTGACATGCTGGTGTGCCCACAGTGTTATTTTGCAGGCAAATAGAGATCCTGTGTATTAGCAAAACAATATAATATTTGAAACCAGTTTTAACGCACATTTTGAAGCCACACCCCATGAGTCGGTGGCTCAAAGCAGTGGCTTGTTTGTTCAGAAAATACACTGTGATTGACAGCAATGGAACACACAAAAAATTGAGACTTACTGTATTTTTAAATTCTGTTATTAGTATATTTTGTAATTCAACAGTGAATCATTCCTGTGTCAAAACAATTTCTTGATTTCTTGACCCGAATTCTTTCAAAAGTCAATAATCAAGTCAAAACGTTTTCCTCCATATTTGAACTCATGAAAAATAAAATATTCTCCATCCACAAACACACATTGGCAGTGTGTGACAGTGGTAATGCCCCGCCACTGTCAGCAGCGTGCAAACTTAATTATGTCCAAGTCCAAGCCAAAATATTTCACACTGGAACAAATGCAAAAAAAAAAAAAAACCCTGACATGTTGTGAATATCTGAGAAAATTGTGTGTTTGTTTGATTTCTCCGCCACAGTCTCCTGCAGGACGCAGAGAGCAAGTCAGAGACGAGTCAGGCTATCTCAGCCAGGGAGCATTTTGTATTCACTGACACAGACGGGCAGGTCTACCACATCACTGTGGAAGGCAACACAGTCAAAGACGGAGCACGAATCCCTCCTGATGTGAGTCCAGAGACCACGGTTCTCTCTTTTCCCTTCATATCCTTCTGAACTATACTTCAAGGTCATGGAAGCAGACCTACACACAAAGCTATTCCAACCTTCATCATATCTCTCTCTCTCTCATATTAATTCAATATTTTGTTAATCCTCTATGTACACAGAGATCTAAATCTGTCTTTTCTTCTTTTCCGTTTACCCTGCAGTGATGTAGTGATATCTCCCATCACTGCTGCCACCTCTGACTTTCCTCTTTTCTCCCTCTATAAATATATCTATCTATCTAGCAAAAAAATGTATCGATACATTCTCTCAGTATCGATCCTGTCACTGTACTTCACCTGAACGCACCACACACCCATCCATCATTGTTTTTTTTAGATAAAAAA